>NW_021963159.1:0-168278 GCF_901765095.1 Microcaecilia unicolor | reverse complement strand
CTTTTTTCAAACCTAGATACACTAACCGCTGTTACCACATCTTCTGGCAACAAGTTCCAGAGCATAATTATTCGTTGAGTGGAAAAATATTTCCTCCTATTTGTTTTAAAAGTATTTCCATATAACTTCATCGAGTGTCCCCTAGTCTTTCTACATTCTGAAAGAGTAAAAAAAAATAGATTCTTTTCTACTCATTCTATACAACTCAGGATTTTGTAGACCTCAATCATATCTCCCCCCAGCCTTCTTTTTTCCAAGATGAATAGTTCTAACCTTTTTAGCCCTTCCTCATATGAGAGGAGTTCATCCTGTTTAGCATTTTGGTCATTCTTCTTTGAACCTTTTCTAAATTCCACTATATCTTTTTTGAGCCACAGCAACCAGAATTGAATGCAATATTCAAGGTGAGGTCACAACATGAAGTGATACAGATACATTATAATAATCTAGGTCTTATTTACCATCCCTTTTCTAATAATTCCTAGAATCCTGTTTGCTTTTTTGGCCACCACCATACACTGAGCAGAAGATTTCAATGTACTGTCTACAATGACACTAACTCTTTTTCTTGGGTGCTGACTCCCAAGTGAACCCTAGCATCAGGTAACTATGATTCAGATTATTCTTCCCAATGTGCATCACTTTTTCATTTGTCCACATTAAATTTCATCTGCCATTTGGATGCCCAGTCTTCCAATTTCCTAAGGTCTCCCTGCAAATTTTCACAGTCCATATGTGTTTTCACAACTTTGAATAGTTTAGTGTCATCTGCAAATTTAATCACATCACTTGTTGTTCTGATTTCCAGATCATTTATATAAATACGTTAAATAGCACCAGTCCCAGTACAGAACTCTGAAGCACTCCATTCTTATGGACAGTTGTCAACCAGACAGAATCACTATTGAGGAGTGTTGTGTCTCAATTATGTTCTTTTACTACTAAATCAATTTCTAAGTTTAAGCAGAGGGAGCAACACAGCGTTCCAGTCAGTAGTGCGTCGCTGGGGGTTGCCAAGCAGGGATCTGTTCGCCAGTGTCCAATGCGAAGGTGCCCAGGTTATTTAATCTGTCACTTATGAACTGTAATGCAATACCACTTTGTATTTGTCATCCCGGAAATGGCGTTCGCCATTACGGAATAATGTAAGCCAAACTGAGCCTGCAAATAGGTGGGAAAATGTGGGATACAAATGCAACAAACAAACAAACAAATAAATAAATGTTTTCTTTCAAGTGAATAATATTGAGAAGAAAATTTCCTCCTTGCAAAATACCAGCGTTTCTGCAATTAAAGATTGTCTCTTCTTGAATCGTAAGCATGAGATAATGGAAAATAATATAAGGAATCAGAACCTTAGGTTTAATTTTCCAATAACTTATTACCTCTCAGCAGAAATGCTGGCAAGGAAATATTTTAAGGAGGTACTCTGCCAAATTCTAAAATTCAATTTTGGTTAAGTGTTGTTCTATATCTATGAGAAAAGTTTTCCTGGAAGGTCAGGAGGGTGATCAAGCAGTTTTGGGTCCAGCAGACAATATAGATTTGACTGCATTTTTGGAGAATTCTACAGATTTCATTGCTGCTAAGGCCACCCTCCTGATAACCTTTTTACACAAAGGGGGTAAATCTGCAGTATTAAGAGGTTACTTTAAAAACATATCTATGCCCTTTTCAAGGAAAACCATACAGAGTTTTCCAGATGTGTCCAGGAACACTCAGGGACCCTTTTACAAAGCCACGTAAGCGTTTATGCACGCCCGTGTGCCAAAATGGAGTTACTGCACAGTTACCTGGTGGCTGATGCAGTAATTTCATTTTTACCGTGCGTCTGATACGAGTGGCCGAAAAATAATTTTTATTTCCTGACGCGCCTACGCATGCCAAGTGGCATTTGACGCACATAGGTCATTTCCGCCCGGTTACCGCGTGAGACTTTACTACTAGGTTAATGGCTGGCGCTAAGGTTGCACAGCTAAAATGGACGTGCAGCAATTTTGATTTTGCTGCATATCCATTTTGGCAAAACTTTTAAAAAGGCCTTTTTTACAAGCGCGCTGAAAAATGGATTGGCGCGTGCTCAAAACACACGCCTACACTACCGCAAGCCATTTTTCAGCGCACCTTAGTAAAAGGACCCCTCAATTAGCAAAGAAAGCTTTTTTAGCTTTGAAGAATCAGGTACTGGCTTTAGATGCTTCATTTTGTCTCTGATTCCCCTGTAAGAGTTATGTTTCACTGCAGGGAACTCAATATATATTTCATGATTCTTCACAAATGGAGAAATTATTTCAAGAGCATAGTAGATACTGTTAGGCTGACTGGAGAATATAGAGTTCTATGGTATGGATCCAGTCTCATTATATTTAAGACTTGTTCTTAGAATTTGTTGTTGTGCTTTTTCTGAATTTATCTCACCCTCTCCCATAATATGGGCTGTTATGTTAGATGAGTTACTCATCTTTGATTTTTTTTTTCTGGTACCTCCTTCGGGAATGTAATCAATGATGTCTACATTTCCTTTGGATTATGACAGAAATATATGTATTATCTCAAATTAAAAAAAAAAAAAAAAGATTTGCTTATGTTGGAAGGTCTGGAAATTTTAGTTTTGATCTCCACAGCATTTAATGTAATTTTATGTTATGGTGCTCTAGGAGTACTACATACGGATTTTTCTCCTTTTATTAAATCTTGGTAGAAATGAATCTCCCTTCAAAGTGATTTTAGGCAATTTTTAATTTGCATGTGACAAAAGTACTAGATGAAACTGTTCAGCTTTTTGTGTACGTTTTGGATATGTTGGGGTGGAAACAGAGTTTGATGCGCCAACACATTGTGGTTGTCATATTTTAGATTTCTTTTTTTTATAGATAAGAGGATACCCTTTTCAATTTTTAAACAATTAATGACATTTTACTGTTCCCTGGTCTGATCATAGTGCTATATCATTTTTGTTTAAAGTTGGAATTTGAGAAAGATTTGCAAACCATGCCAAAATCCTATCTACTACTAATAATCATTTCTATAGCACTATTAGACGTACACAGCGCTGTACACATTATATGCAGATACTTTCTCTGTCCCTAGAGGGCTCACAATCTAAAGGACCCTTTTATAGAGAACGGTAAGACCAACTTGGGATTACTGTCAGCCCAAAGTGGCTGCTCCAGCGGTAGTCCCCACCCCGACACACGCCATTTTCCGGGGGGCGAATAAGCCCTCCAGAAATGGCTTGTGCGGCGGTAACCCAGTGGTAATCGGGCAGGTTACTGCTGGGTTTGCGCAGAAGCCTTATTGCCACCTCAATGGGTGCAGTAAGGGTTTCCGTAGCATGGCCATGCGGTAAGAGTTCTCTTATCGCATGGCCTTGTGTGCTGGGGGCTTTTTTTACCCACTGCGGTTAAAAAGGGCCCTGGCACACAGGAAAAATGGCTCCCACTGCCAGCACGGGGCCCTTTTTCCTGCAGCTTGGTAAAAGGGCCCTTAGGTTTGTTAGTTTCTTTGTACCTGGGGTAATGGAGAGATAAGTGATTTGATCAGAGACACAATGGAGTTGCAGTGGGAATCGAACCCAAAGTCACAAGGAGCTGCAGTGGGAATTGAACCCAGAGTCACAAGGAGCTGCAGTGGGAATCGAACCCCGCTCCCCCAGGATCAAGTCTACTACACTAACCATCTTTCCACGTAGTGATGGCTGGAAGAATACCAGGCCTCGTTCTTTCAAATTGCAGGACCTAAACTGTGGAATACTCTTCCTTCTTATTTAAAAACATACTTGACAGACAGAGGCATTTAAAAAAGAAGGTAAAAGCATATTTATTTAGCAAGCTTATGAGGCAGACTTAAGTTATTTTAAACACTTAGCCTAAAAGAAATGACATGCTTTTAATGAGGTAGTAAAGATTAGGATTTGTTAGTGATTTTGTCTGTTATTATATACTATGAGTTTACTAATTGTGATCCACCAAGAATTTTAGACCATGCGGAATATAAATGGTGCAAATAAATAAATACATGTGCACTCCTACAAGTATTTTAGAGAAGGTTTGTATGCCAGCAGATCCTTTTCTAAATACCATGAGAACTGAGCACATCCTGACCTGGACATCTCAAATTCCGATCTCTATTTATGTGTAAAATGGTCATCAAAGTCTGTGGTCTCGCTATTTGCTATTTTATGCTACAAGTTGGGCAGGGTTTGAGCCTGACTTTGCCTGCATCATGGTCTCTTGGTGTCTAGGCAAAAGCCAGAATGAATTAGCTGGGCAGATTTTGTTTGTTTTTTTTAAGAAAAAGAACAAAAAAGTGAACAAAAATACCAAAGGACTAGAAAGAAAAACTCAAAGAAAGCTGGGAGAGCTTTCAGCAAAGTGGAAAAAACAAATGATGTTATTAACTGCACCAAGGGATTGTTGTGTGTGGGGAGAAGCTTGAACTGCTGTACAATCCAGGTGCCACTGGAAGACTTCACTAACTTGTGTGCTGATTCAATCACACTTGTTAATGGAGAAAGCAGTAAGTGAAAAAAACACCCAACTCACAAAAACATTTATACCTGTAGCAAACAACAAAATGAGCATATGCAGCTACTATCAGTTGTGATGGCCAGCTACTATCAGTACCTTGCGTGGATCCACTGGGAACCCTGCAAAAGAGTAGAAAAAAGAAACAAAATACTAAACATAACAATACATATTTCTTATTCTCAACACAAACTTGAAAAATAAGTACTAACAGAAAAACTTTCAGGAATCAACTTGTTATTTTCAGCAGATTTTGGTGACATCAATCTCTCTCTGTTGAAAAGCGAGTAGGGGATGACCAAATGACTGGCAGTAGGCAGATAAAGTGTCTGATTACATCTATTGTGCAAGCACCAGAACAGGACCTGACACAGGGCCCTGTTTCAGTAGGACAAACCACCTACTTCAGGGATCTTCAACAACTGTCACCACGAAACAAATATATTAAAAAGCAAAAAAAAATAAAAATGTATATGTATATGTAAAAAGAAATTATGTCTAAGTATAAATCAAAAGAGACTGATTATTTACGTAAGCCCAATGCTAAGGTAGAAGTAATTCTAGGAGGAAAAAGCCTCAAGAAGCACTTTTTCCACTATCTAGGCGGAAGAAGGGCTAGGGCTACTTCATCATTGGCAAAAAACCTCCTAATATCAATCGCTTGTCTTATATAGAAATCAGAATGGGGAACTTCAACCACAGACACAATATTGTTCCTCTTAGTTAACTTTCAAAAGAAGTACTTAGCTTGAGGAGCGGGTCTTCCGTCAGTGTTCCTCCGTATAAATCAGACCGTGGTTAACGGTGGCCTCCGTTTACGCCACTGCTGCATCAGAACCACTGGTCATTTGGTCTGCCGAAAAATCAGAGACATTCATGATCAGCTGAACTATATACTAAAAAGACAGCCTGCTGTACATGTAGCTTACATTCCGTTCAGTCCGTCGACGGATCACGAAAGACAGCAGTATATTCAAACATGGTGGCTATTTGTACTTCAGGACCGTATTACCTACGATAAAGAAGTTTGGAGGCAATTGATGATAACCACCGATTATAAAGAACTGACTCAGGACCCAACTGATGCTTTAAAAGAAAAAAATTTTGCTATCACAGGAGAAGCTTTTGCATCGAGTCTGATCACTCAAAAAGAGTTTCAGTTTTTAAATATTAAGGCACACACTCTACCGAAAGTACATAAAACTCTGATAGACCCCCCCCCCCGGACGCCCGATAAGTCTCGAGTAGAAGATCAGTACTAGAACCACTATCTGTTTATGTTGACACTTTTTTAAGACCTTTAGTGGCCAAAGGTAGGTCATTCATAAGAGACTCTACTCAATTCATGAATCTACTGGGTGAATGGTCTGGTTTGATGGAAGTGAGCTTAGAAGTGCAGCTTGTCACCCTAGACATTGTGTCTCTCTACACTGTTATACCCCAGAAAGAAGCTCTAGAAGTAATTAAGGGCTTTTTAAATGAACAAGGACATGTCACAGTGGAACTAAGGTCTTTCATATTAAAATTAGCCTCCACAGCGATGGAAAAGAATTATTTCAAATTTAATGGAAGAATTTTCCAGCAGATTTCAGGAGCCGCAAGGGGGGCCACGATGGCTCCGTCAATTGCTAATCTATTCATGAGACATTTTGAAGACCTGTTTGTATACCCATGCCGCTATAAAGATAGCAAAGTTATGGGTACGTTACATTGATGACGTATTTATGATTTGGCATGGAGACGATGAACTTCTTAATCAATTTAATATATATTTGAATGGATGTCATCCTAATATTAAATTCACTAAAAATGCAGACTGGCAGGAATTGACTTTTCTGGACGTTACTGTAAGAAGTCTAACCGCTTTGAAACATCCGTCTATAAAAAAAATTACTGATTGGAATACACTTTTTTCATTATACGAGTTGCCATCCGAAAGCCTTAAAGGACAATTTACCTTTTTCATAACTTTTACGGTACCGAAGAATCTGTTCAGAAGACAGCAATTTCCGACACCAAGCTAGGAGTCTGAAGGATCGTTTACTTGAAAGAGGCTACCCTAAAAAAGTAGTGAAGAATGCCTATAATAAGGCTAAATTTAATAACAGGGAGCTACTTTTACAGCCCCATTCGAGATCTGAAGAGACTGAGTCATCTGTCCACACTTGTCTGTACAATATTCCAGTGTCTCCGAATGACTTGTGACACTTATGTGATGAAATATACTACACAAGCCTCGTACATGTCACAAGTCATTCAGAGACACTGGAATATTGTACAGACAATGCCATTATTTACAGGATCTAATATAAGATTGGCGTACAGCAGGGGTAGCAACTTGAAAGAAATGCTTTGCCCCTCGACCTTCAGAACCATTCAAGATAGTTCGGTGACCTTCAATGGACATAAAAGCTGTGGCCACTGTCAGATGTGTTCTATTATGCTTGAAACCAATTTACTAATAGACCCTGTAACTGGACATAGGTCTACCTTGCTCACTAACACCACTTGTAAGTCAAGTGGGGTAGTTTACTGGAGTGGGGTAGTTTACTGTTTAATTTGTCCCTGCAAAAAACTTTACGTTGGTCAGACTTCGCGTCAACTATATGTGAGACTAATAGAACATAAAAGTGTGATTACGACTAAGAAAACGACCTCACCATTGGCAGTTCACTGCACGGAATTAACACACTGTTTTACTTCATTGAAGTGTGTAGTGCTACAACAAATCGAAACAGCTGAGAGCGATGATGATTATCGCCGGCTTCTTCTCAGAAAAGAACAGCAATGGATTTTCCGACGATACAGTATCCCCGAAAGGGCTTAATGGAAAAACAGAATGGGCACATTTCTTTTGATCACCCTGAAGTACCATCTACATAAATGAACCGATAGGTCTAGATCAACAGGGCTCTGATTGGGTGATATTCTGAGCGTCTGATGTCATAAAAAGTACAAATAGCCACCATGTTTGAATATACTGCTGTCATTCGTGATCCATCGGCTGACTGAACGGAATGTAAGGTACATGTACAGCAGGCTGTCTTTTTAGTATATAGTTCAGCTGATCATGAATGTCAATGTTTTTTCGGCAGAACAAGTGACCAGTGGTTCTGATGCAGCAGTGGCGTAAACGGAGGCCACCGTTAACCACGGTCTGATTTATACGGAGGAACACTGACGGAAGACCCGTTCCTCAAGCTAAGTACTTCTTTTGAAAGTTAACTAAGAGGAACGATATTGTGTCTGTGGTTGAAGTTCCCCGTTCTGATTTCTATATCTATAAGACAAGCGATTGATATTAGGAGGTTTTTTTGGCAATGATGAAGTAGCTCTAGCCCTTCTTCCGCCTAGACAGTGGAAAAGGTGCTTCTTGAGGCTTTTTCCTCCTAGAATTACTTCTACTTTAGCATTGGGCTTAAGTAAATAATCAGTCTCTTTTGATTTATACTTAGAGTTACTATCAGGAGTAGAGACTCGTCCCCTTATATATTATTATAGTTCATCTCTAAAAAAGAAATTATGTCAGCATATTCAATTAAAAAACAGCATATGTAAACAAATATAAAACCAGAAATACATTTGTATTCATGTATGAAACTGTACAAATATGAAACAAATACATTTAAAAAATTAATGTACATAATATAAAAAAAACATAAAAGCATCAAAAAACAAATGTATGTAAGTAAGAAAGCTAAAATATAACAATATATGATACTGTACAAATCAATCTATAAATATAACGGTGGGCTTGATGGACCTTCGGTCTGTCCCAGTATAGCAACACTTATGTACTTATGTATATGGTTCAATGCATAAAGACAGAAGAACAAACACATGTAAATTAAAATCTTAAAATGTAAGCATAGGGTAAGACAATTATAAATATAAAAGTATACCTGAAACATAAGGATTGTTGGTTCCCACCTTAAGTAATTCCCTTATTTATCCTGTTTGTCATGATTAAATTGTAAGCTCTGTCGAGCAGGGACTGTCTTTTACATGTTCAATGTACAGTGCTCCGTACGTCTAGTAGTGCTGTAGAAATGATAAGTAGTAGTAATAGTAGTAGCATTTTATACAGCATTTTGGTTTTGTATCTTCACTGCTTCAGGTCTGTCAATTTTTCATGTATTTTTGGCGGGCAGTTCTGCTCTCACTTTTCCATTGCGTTAGGCTAGACTACAGTCCTTTTGCAATATTTGCGGGTGGTTCTCCCCTCTCTTTTCCCGTGCATTTGGTTGAACTAGAGTCCTTTACCAGCATTTGCCTTCATATTTTTTACAGTCACATATATTTCTTAAGCCATATTAGCACCTTTTGGATGCTGTATTGCCATTTGATTCTTTTCTCCCTGTCCTTGCATTTTTTGATATTTTAAATAATCGTTTTCACCTTTGCCGCTGCATATACTTATCGTGTTTTGGGGTTTACATTTTCAATTTCTACTCCATTTTATCACCTTTATTATTATTATTATTGCATTGTGCTATTGGTTTCTTCATTTTAGCTTTTGACATCTGCTTACTCTCATTTTTTAGTAGCACATGCTTTTCTGTTTAATCACAATTATTACATTGCTCCAGCACCACAGATCAGTAAAGGTTGCTTTATTTAATTTGTGACGTTACAAACTTTTTAAACATCGTTCAATTGGCAATTCCCTTTCAAGCAGTTTTCTTAAGGACTGTCATCATTCCACATACCCTTTCATATTCACTTTTATATTTACACATTAAGGGCCCCATTTACTAAGCTGCGATACAGGCACACTCGAGTTTTTAGCGCACGTTAAGTATTAGCGTGCTGTAATCGTGTAGATGCCCATAATATTCCTATAGGCATCTACATGGTTAGTGCGCACTGATTTTTAGCAGCGCTAAAAACCCCAGTGCACCTTAGTAAACAGGGCCCTTAGGTTTTTATTGGAGATAACCACCGTTTTTTGTTTTTTTAACTTTGAGGTTTTTTTAATGTTTCCTTGGCGTGCGTATTTTTATTTTTTAGTGCAGTTTGTTTACATTGCTACATTTAAGTCAGTATACAGTGAATTATCTGGGTTTCAGGTATACATTTATGTCTTACCTTGTAATTATATTTAACCCCCATTTACTAAGCCACGTAGCAGCTGCCGTGCTGCAACGCCAACACAGGCCATTCTAAGTTAATGGGCTATGTCTGCATTACTGTGCGGCTTGGTAAACAGGGGGTAAGATTTTAATTTACATGTGTTTGTTTGAACCATATAAGGGTTTCACATTATATTTATAGATTGATTTGTACAGTATCATATATTGTGGTTATATTTTAGCATTCTTATTTGCATGTGTTTGTTTTTTGGTGCTTTTATTGTTTTTATATTATGTACATTGATTCTTTTACAAATTGGTTTCATATGTTTATTTGTACAATGTTATACATGAATACAAATGTTTTTCTGTTTTTATAATCATTTGCATCTGCTGTTACTTAATTGTATATGCTGACATTTTTTACATTTCATTTTACAGGTACAGTTGTAGATTTTTTTTTTGGCTTTTTAACAATTTTAATATATTTGTTTTGAGCTAACAATTGTTGAAGACCCCTGAAGCAGGCGGTTTGTCCTGTCAAAACACAGCCCCATGTTGGGTCTGTTCTGGTGCTTGTACAGCAAGTGTGTGATTACGTCTATTGGAAATCATTTGGTCATCCCCTACTTGCTTTTCAATGTTTAGATTTACCGTAGGTTTTTTTTCCTGTTTCTTGCTGTTGTGTATCAATCTCTCTGCAACAAAAATGTGACAGCTTCAGAGCAGGAAAATTGTGTGATCAAGTGGTTGGCATAATACAGAAACACACATAAAACTAAGCTACTTACCTTTAGCAAATGTTCTCCATGGACAGCAGGATATAAAACCTCATAACTGGGCAATGTCATCTGATGACACGTGATAAAGGTTCTTCAGCTTTGAAAAAACTTTCTAGAAACCTTTAATAGGCACAAATATGTACGTGTCTGACTAACTGCCTTTGTCATTGCATGAGACCTCCTCAGTGAATGAAACAGATGACTTAAGAAGAAAACTCCTAATGAAGTGGAGGGGGGGGGGGGGGTGCAAGGACTTATAACTTGTTATCCATTAAGAACAAATGTTACAGGTGAATAACTGTTTTGCCCAAGGATAACAGGATAGCAGGTCCTTAACTCCCAAGCAACAGGCTGCCTTCAACAGTAGAAAAGGGGGAATACATGAAAGGCAGTGCTAACAGGCAGACATCTAAAGCTGTTTTTGGTTGCAAAATAGTTTTATACTTTTTTCTTAAATTTTTAATAAAGGCGGTCAAGGGTCATGGATTTGATATACCACCTTTCTGTGGCTACAAACAAAGTGGTTTACATATATTACATGCAAGACTTTTTCTGTCCCTAATGGGCTTACAATCTATGGCAGTTCAGAAATCAAGAAAATGGGCCCAACGGGGATGGAGTTGGATTCTATACCTCAAAAGAGAATCCGGAAGACAGACTGGCCAAATCTACTCTAGGTGTGCTCCCAACACCCTATGCTTGGAACAACCTTCCTGAGCCCTTACGCCAAGCCCCCTCCCTGCCCATCTTCAAGTCTTTGCTTAAAACCCACCTCTTCAATGCTGCATTCTGCACCTAACTCTTACCATTCACTAAATCCAGACTGCCCCAATTTGACCGCCCCTATCGGACTGTCCGTTCACTTGTCTCTTAGATTGTAAGCTCCTTGAGCAGGGACCGTCCCTCTATGTTAAATTGTACAGCGCTGCGTAACCCTAGTAGCGCTTTAGAAATGTTAAGTAGTAGTAGTAGTACTATGATATTGTGAGACTTGATATGGCTCTCCACGGTAAGTCCTAGACCAAGTTTGTTTGTTTTTTTTTTTAATCTAAAGCGTAAAGTATGTTCAGCATTGTGCTTATGTGATGTAGCAATGAATGTTGGAAGGATGACTGAGGTAGGAATCTGATACCACCATATGAAAGCAAGTATAGAATCACCCTACTGATGCAAAAATCATTGTAGGGTGGATCACTAGTGCCTGTAACCCACTAATTTTCTGTGCTAAAGTGATCACCCCCAAATATAGGACCTTCCAGATCAGGTAGTTCAGGTAAAAAGAATCCATTGACAAACTAGCTTTCATAATCTGGGCTAGATCAACACTTAGGTACCTAGAAACAGTGAGTGCCTTAGAGGAAGGCTTCAATGAAAGTTTCAATGAAAGTAAACCCTGCAAAAAAGTAAAGGCTGCATAGAAGTGGTTTAGCTTTTTTCTAGTGTTGATAAGTGCCAACTCCACTAAGATGAACTCTAAACCTAAATCAGAGAGATGGAGAAGTTATTTTATCAGATTTTGTATGGGACAGAAAAAAGGATCTCTGTCCTTCCAACCATACGTCAGTAGACCTCTTCTACTTAACACCATAACATTGCCTAGTGGCGTCTTTCCTAGAAACCAGAAGTGATACGTTGTCAGGCAGATTCTGGGAAGCCAAGGGTACCTTTTCAACATCCAGATTGTGAGGGAGGGGAACTGTTGTCAGGATTTAACATTATACCTTGAATCTGCATGATCAACACTGGAGAACCTACAACTTGGGTACTTAAAAGTAATAGGACCTCCATTACCCTCCATTCTGATACCTCCTGGAGGAGGAAGAGGCTGGATCATAAGTGGGCTTGGATAAAGTGATCATAATATGATCGGATTTGATATTAGCTTTGAAGTAAGTATACATAGGAAATCAAATACGTTAGCGTTTAACTTTAAAAAAGGAGACTATGATAAAATGAGAAGAATGGTGAAAAAAAAATTTAGAGGAGCAGCTGCGAGGGTCAAAAATATTCATCAGGCATGGATGCTGTTCAAAAACACCATCCTGGAAGCCCACGCCAAATATATTCCGCATATTAAAAAAGGAGGATGGAGACCAAACGACAGCCGGCGTGGCTAAAAAGTGAGGTGAAGGAAGATATTAGAGCTAAAAGAAAATCCTTCAGAAAAGGAAGAAGGAACCGACTGAAAATAATAAGAAATAGCATAAGAAATGTCAAGTCAAATGCAAAGTGCTGATAAGGAAGGCTAAGAGGGACTTCGAAAAAAAGATTGCGATGGAGGCAAAAACACAGAGAACAAATTTTTTTTAGCTATATTAAAAGCAGGAAGCCGGCAAAAGAATCAGTTGGACCGCTAGATGACCGAGGAGTAAAAGCGACGATCAGGGAAGACAAAGCAATAGCGGAGAGATTAAATGAATTCTTTGCTTCGGTCTTCACCGAGGAAGATTTGGGTGGGATATCGGTGCCAGAAATGGTATTCAAAGCTGATGAGTCGGAGAAACTTAATGAATTCTCTGTAAACCTAGAGGATGTAATGGGGCAATTCTACAAACTGAAGAGTAGCAAATCTCCTGGACCGGATGGTATTCTTCCCAGAGTACTGATAGCACTGAAAAATGAGCTTGCAGAGCTATTGTTAGTAATATGTAATTTATCCTTAAAATCGAGCATGGTACCGGAAGATTGGAGGGTAGCCAATGTAACGCCAATTTTTTAAAAAGGTTCCAGAGGAGATCCGGGAAATTATAGACCGGTGAGTCTGACGTCGGTGCCGGGCAAAATAGTAGAGACTATTATTAAGAACAAAAGTACAGCGCATATTCAAAAGCATAGATTAATGAGACAAAGTCAACGTGGATTTAGTGAAGGGAAATCTTGCCTCACCAATCTGTTACATTTCTTTGAAGGGGTGAACAAACATGTGGATAAAGGTGAGCCGGTTGATATAGTGTATCTGGATTTTCAGAAGGCGTTTGACAAAGTAACTCATGAAAGACTCCAGAGGAAATTGGAGAGTCATGGGATAGGAGGTAGAGTTCTATTGTGGATTAAAAACTGGTTAAAAGATAGAAAACAGAGAGTAGGGTTAAATGGTCAGTATTCTCAATGGAGAAGGGTAGTTAGTGGGGTTCATAAGTACATAAGTACATAAGTAGTGCCATACTGGGAAAGACCAAAGGTCCATCTAGCCCAGCATCCTGTCACCGACAGTGGCCAATCCAGGTCAAGGGCACCTGGCACGCTCCCCAAACGTAAAAACATTCCAGACAAGTTATACCTAAAAATGAGGAATTTTTCCAGTCCATTTAATAGCGGTCTATGGACTTGTCCTTTAGGAATCTATCTAACCCCTTTTTAAACTCCGTCAAGCTAACCGCCCGTACCACGTTCTCCGGCAATGAATTCCAGAGTCTAATTACACGTTGGGTGAAGAAAAATTTTCTCCGATTCGTTTTAAATTTACCACACTGTAGCTTCAACTCATGCCCTCTAGTCCTAGTATTTTTGGATAGCGTGAACAGTCGCTTCACATCCACCCGATCCATTCCACTCATTATTTTATACACTTCTATCATATCTCCCCTCAGCCGTCTCTTCTCCAAGCTGAAAAGCCCTAGCCTTCTCAGCCTCTCTTCATAGGAAAGTCGTCCCATCCCCACTATCATTTTCGTCGCCCTTCGCTGTACCTTTTCCAATTCTACTATAGGGGTCTGTGCTGGGACCGCTGCTTTTTAACATATTTATAAATGACCTGGAAATGGGAGTAACTAGTGAGGTAATTAAATTTACTGATGACACAAAGTTATTCAAAGCTGTTAAATCGCAGGAGGATTGTGAAAAATTACAAGAGGACCTTACGAGACTGGGAGACTGGGTGTCTAAATGGCAGATGACGTTTAATGTGAGTAAGTGCAAAGTGATTTATGTGGGAAACAGGAACCAGAATTATAGCTACGTCATGCAAGGTTCCACGTTAGGAGTCCTAGACCAAGAAAGGGATCTAGGTGTCGTCGTTGATGTTACGTTGAAACCTTCTGCTTAGTGTGCTGCTGCAGCTAAGAAAGCAAATAGAATGTTAGGTATTATTAGGAAAGGAATGGAAAACAAAAATGAGGATGTTATAATGCCTTTGTATCGCTCCATGGTGCGACCGCACCTTGAATATTGTGTTCAATTCTGGTCGCCACATCTCAAAAAAGATATACTGGAATTAGAAAAGGTGCAGAGAAGGGTGACGAAAATGATAAAGGGGATGGAACAACTTCCCTATGAGGAAAGGCTAAAGCAGCTAGGGCTCTTCAGCTTGGAGAAAAGGCGGCTGAAGGGAGATATGATACACATCTATAAAATAATGAGTGGAGCTGAACGGTTAGATGTGAAGCGTCTGTTTACACTATCCAAAAATACTAGATCTAGGGGGCATGCGATGAAGCTACAATGTAGTAAATTTAATTAAACTCTGGAATTCGTTGACAGAGAATGTGGTAAAGGCGGTTAGCTTAGCGGAGTTTTAAAAAGGTTTGGACGGCTTCCTAAAGGAAAAGTCCATAGACCATTATTAAATGGACTAGGGGAAAATCCACTATTTCTGGGATAAGAAGTATAAAATGTTTTGTACTTTTTTGGGATCTTGCCAGGTATTTGTGACCTGGATTGGCCTTTGGTCTTTCCCAGTATGGCAATACTTATGTAGAGTTTTAAGGGTGTCACTATGCTGCTTAATGAGCGTACAAGCCTCTTGACCCTTATCTTCACCTATCACACTCTTTGGCACCTCAATCTCAGAAGTATCTAGCTTTCGATATTAAGGCATTATATTTGATTCCTTCTCTCTCATTTCTGCCTCAAATATTGCACCTGACCAAGGTTAGTTTTGCAGTCTTCCGTCAACTACACACAATTCGCCACCTCTTTGACACTCAACGTTTTCATGCACTGGTACTCATCTTTCTTCACTTCCTGTCTAGACTATTGTAATGTAGTTTAGGTTGGTCTACCCTGCACTACGTTGAAGAAACTCCAAACATTGCAAAATACAGCTATTAGGTTACTATGCCATGCCCACCATTTTGACCACACTATGCCTTTACTGAAACAATATCATCGGCCTCCCATCAAACAGTGAATCACATATAAGGTTGCTATTCTCACTTTCAAGGCCCTAAGATTAGGTACTCTGGATTACCTTTCCTCGCTTACTATCCTCTACTGTCCTGCTAGGTCTTAAACTCCCTAAATGACCACCATTTAGTTCTGCCCAGCCCGAGATTTGCCTACTTGGAAACTACACGTTATAGTGCCTTTTTCTTTCTAGCACCCCATACTTGGAATAATCTCTAACTCTCCATAGTAATCTCTCTTTCAGGAATTTTAAGATAGAACTTAAAACTTGGCTCTTTCAAATAGCTTATGGGCAAACAGTATGATTGAGCTCACCTGCTGTATTTGCATTGGCTGCCTACCATCTTTTACCCTGTCCCTTTCTTTCCTTCTCTTATTTTCCCACTTGGTGTGACTGCTTGTTTTCCTATATTTTAATGGAGTTCCTTTCTTGTTTCCTCATGTAGCCTGTACACTGCTCTGCTCTGCCAGTCAGTTAGAGCAGTATAAAAAGTCTTGGAAATAAAAGAAATTCTCTCCATGGCATGGACATGGCATCAAGATTTTCTTATACATCTTGCCTAACATCCGAGGCCCAAAGCCTTGGAAGTTTTTGGGTACAATTCTTCATGGTAGGAACTCTTGATATCATTTTAAAAATAAGTAACGTGGTCTATACATTTTTCATCCTACTTCCCTTTGGCTACTGGCAAGTGGAATTCCTCAGCCTCGCCTCTAAGAAGAATACACACAAATTCTGTAGTACTACATACTATGTTCAGCAAGTACATAGACATGAACAGCTGACAGGAATCTATGCAGGTTGAAAGCATAGTATTCTGAAACAATCACTTCCCTAAAGATTTTGGTGACTTGAGTCTCCATCCCAGGAAGCAGCAAGCTGCGAATCTTGGAACTCTTGGCTCCATTCATCATCTTGGTGCATTTAATCATTTCCTGACTCGACTACTGCAATGCTCTTTATGTATGAATCAACTACATAGTTCTTAAATGATTACAACTCATTCAAAATACGACTATTAAGCTAATTACAGAACACCAAAAGTTACTCCCATTTTAAAGGACGCACCCACTGGCTACTACTAACCCATCAAACATCTCACTCTGGTATATAAAATTTGTTCCACTAACAAATCTTTTCTCTCTTCTTTCCTAGTCCCTTACCACCCCCTTCCAGAACTCTGTGATCCTCACAGCAAGGTCTCCTTGTTCCTTCTTTTCATAATATATCTGCTGTTGCTTTGTTGTTCCTTCTTTTCATAATATATATGCTGTTGCTATCTGGCATTCTATCTTTTCAGTTCAGGCCGCTCACCTCTGGAATCGATTGTCACGTCTCCTCAAACTCCTCCCCTTTCTTTCCAATTATTTAAAGTTACCAATGATTGTTTCTTAACTTAAACAGTATGTATGTACGTACGTACATTAACTAATTGGTAACTTTAAATAATGTAATGAAATGATTGGTCAAGAAAAGTCTACCTGCTTATTGGAGGATAGATAATGATAGTGAGTCTTAAGAAATAAGGATAGGTTGTGCAATAACACATACTCATTGGAACCAGTTGGTTTGAACAATCTAATTGAGTGGTGTGCATTCTATTGCTAATAATGACAATCAAAGAATGTTGTGATCATGCTCCATATAGCTGAATTGAGTAACGATCTAGGATTGCAATAGATTGGAGCTGTTGATTGGTGATGAAGATCGTGCCATGATTATATTAACCACTGATTGGTAACTTTAAATGATGCACTGAAGTGATTGGTCAAGAAAAGTTTACCTGCTCATTGGAGGATGGATAATTGATAGTGAGTCTTAAGCAATGAGAACAGGTTGTGCAATAACACATACTAACCTGCTTAACAGCTAAGAATGTTGCATGAAAAAATTGGGGCTTAATAAGATGCAATGTAAGTAAATTATGAAAGAATAAATTAGAAACTCTGTATGAAAAAATTGGGGTTAGAAAAGATGTTATGTATGTAGATTGTGAAAGAAATATAAATGGTTATTTCTCAATTGAAGCAGCGTTTATAAGTGTATGCTCATAATCGTTAACAAAATATCTGCTACTTGGTTTAGAATGTTCAGCCTTTTACTCATGTAAAACTGTCAGTATGATAGTGTTAAATTGTTTTGGAAGTATATTGAACTAGCATTGTTTATCTACCCTTGTATTTATTGAAGTAGTTACTAGTTAATCCAAACTAATAATTTTTGTAACTATGGTGAAAAAATTGGGGTTAGATAAGATGTAATGAAAGCAGATTGCAAAATAAATACAAATCTGTCTAACTGCTAAAAACGATTTCTGAAAGAATTTGGGTTTGGATGAGATGTAATGTAAGTAGATTGTGAAAGAAATAGAAATGATTGTTTCTTAACTTAAGCAGTATTTATGTATGTGTGTTCATAATTGCTCATAGAATATCTGTCACTTGGTTTAGAATGTTAAGCCTTTTATTTATATAAACACTAGTAAAACAGGCCCGTTTCTAACACAAATGAAACGGGCCCTAGCAAGGTTTTCCTCGGAGTGTGTATGTTTGAGAGAGTATGTGTGAGACTGACTGTGTCTGTGTGTGTGAGAGAGAGAGAGAGAGAGTGTGAATGTGCGAGTGTGTGTGTGTGACAGAGAGTGAGACTGCTGGGTGCGAGTGTGTCTCCTCTGTCCCCCCTCCAGCCACCCAGCAATTCTTCTCTCTCCCCTGCTCCCCCCTCCAGCCACCCAGCGATTCTACTTTTTCCCTTTACCCCCTCCAGCCACCCACCGATGCTCTTCTCTCCCCTGTCCCCCCCCCAGCCACCCACCGAGTCTCCTCTGTCCCCTGCCCCCCTCCAGCCACCCAGCGAGTCTCCTCTGTCCCCTGCTCCCCCTCCAGCCACCCAGCGCGTCTCCTCTGTCCCCTGCTCCCCCTCCAGCCACCCAGCGCGTCTCCTGTTCCCTGCCCCCCTCCAGCCACCCAGAAATTCTCCTCTCTCCCCTGCCCCCCTCCAGCCACCCAGTGATTGTCCTGTGTCCCCTGCCCCCCTCCAGCCACCCGATTGTCCTGTGTCCCTTGCCCCCCCTCCAGCCACCCAGCACATCTCATCTGTTCCCTGCCCCCCTCCAGCCACCCAGCAATTCTCCTCTCTCCCCTGCCCCCCTCCAGCCACCCAATGATTGTCCTGTGTCCCTTGCCCCCCCCTCCAGCCACACAGTGATTGTCCTGTGTCCCTTGCCCCCCCTCCAGCCACCCAGCGATTCTCCTCTCTCCCCTGCCCCCCTCCAGCCACCCAATGATTGTCCTGTGTCCCTTGCCCCCCCCTCCAGCCACACAGTGATTGTCCTGTGTCCCTTGCCCCCCCTCCAGCCACCCAGCGATTCTCCTCTCTCCCCTGCCCCCCCTCCAGCCACTCCTCCACTTTAATCAGCATATATTAAATTCCCCCCATGTGCTACAGAAAAGCACCGAGCACATCCTATATAAAAAAACGCACCTCCAACGTTCTGAAGCCGAGAAAGTGAAGCCTACAAGCCTTGGAGCATTCGTGTGCTCTGTAAGGCTCCATCTCCTCACTTGATGACACATAGTTCCGGAACGTTGCAGGAATGCTTCAAGGCTTGAAGGCTTCACTTTCTCGGCTTCAGGAGGTGCATTTTATTATATAGGATAGGATGGCAGTATGATAGTGTTAAAAATATTAGATTAGAAATTATATGTTGATTGAAGCGGTTAAAAGTTAAGTCAAATTAATGATTTTGTAAGTAAATATTGAAGACCAGATAATGTGTGATCTTTATAGATGTAAATGATGTGTATTTGTTTTGTAGGTGATCACAAAAATATGCGATACCATCTTGTTTGATATTATAAGAAAGTTGATGCACGGCCCCTGATGAAGCATGTAAAGTGAAACGGGTTTGGTTACCGTCGAGCCATAGCTAAACGCTCAACTACTTTTTATATATAAAAGAAGATAATATTTGAAAATAAAGGAATATCTGGAATTTTAATACATCATGTTATTTAAATATTTACACTTGACTCTTCACTTGTTGATGTTCATCTTTTGAGTTAGAGTCACAGTAGCCTTCCTCTTTTTGTGGTTACTGTTTCAGTAGTGGAAACTCCACACCGAACCATGTGCTCCTGGGCGACTGTTGGCTCTCCCCACTACCACCACCACCCATTATAATTTTAAAGCTGTTCTATCTCCATTTTAAAAGTTAGCGCCAGCAGCCTGGTTCTATCCTAGTTAAGGTGGAGCCCATCCTTTTGGAACAGTCTCTACCTTTCCCAGAATGTCACTCAGTTCCTAACAAATCTAAAACCCTCATCCCTGCACCATTACATTGAGACTTTGGAGCTCTGCCTGCCTTTTGGGTTCCTGCTAGTGGAATGGGGTACATGTCTGAAAATGCTACCCTGGAGGATCTGGACTTCAGCATTCTACCTAAGAGCCTAAATTTGGCTTCCAGAACCTCCCTCCCACATTTTCCTAAGTCATTGGTACCCACATATACCAAGACAGACGGTTCCTCCCCAGCACTATCTAAGATCCTGTCTAGGTGACGCGTGAGGTCCACCACCTTCGCACGAGGCAGGCAAGTAACAAGACGATCTTCACATCCACCAGCCACCCAGCTATCTACATGCCTAATGATCAAATCACCAACTACAACAGCTGTCCTAACCCTTCCTACCTGGGCAGAAGTTATTAGAGACACATCCTCGGTATGAGAGGATAGTGCATTCCCTGAAGGGCAGGTCCTGGCTACAGGAGTACTTCCTAAGTCACCAGGGTGATGCTCTCCTTCTAGACCTCCCTCTTCCAAGGCAGAACAGGGGAAGCCAAACTGAAGGTGGGACTTCTCTATAACGTCCCTGTAGGTCTCCTCTATGAACCTCTCTCCCTCAGCTACTCCAAGTCTGCTACTCTAGCCTCAAGAGAACGGACCCATTTTCTGAGAGCTAGGAGTTCTTTGCATCGGGAACACACATTATTTCCTTTATTTCTAATTTTCTTGATATCTAAAATACCTTAATTGTAACAATACTTTGTTCTTCTCATACCGTTTATGACGATTGTCATTGCGGCATAATGTAAGGTGCATTGAGCCTGCAAAGAGGTGGGAAAATGTGGGATACAAATGCAGCAAATAAATAAATATAACTGCTCGCCAACTGGGAAATAATCATACATGTGACACTCAATGCAAAAAACTGGATAGCACCCCTCTCACTATTGGACTGCTGTCTCCATCTTAGTATTTTTGAGTTTTTCAATAGTTTAAAACTTGAGGATATTAGTCTAATATAAAAATGTCTTCAGCTTATATGGTATATTTGTGATTTATTTAGTGTTTTAGAAGGTAATGAAATGTAATTAAAATTCCTCTGGTGGGGATTTGCATTTTTCATATGGTGGGGAAAGACCTAACAGAGACCAGCGGACCTCTTCTCTGAGTAGCTCCCTGTGTCCTCATCAGAATTCCAGGATTACTTTGACTCACAGAAGTAAGTTCTGTGAGTCAGAGTAATCCTGGAATTCTGGAATCCTGGAAGTCAGTTGTTAAAGTCTGGTTTCTTGTCTGTCTTGCACTATTGACAATATGGCCAAGCCTTCTACGGTGTTGAGGCACCAAAAATTCCCAGTGCCTAGTTGAGACTTCCTCCTCCAGTGCACCAGAAGAGGGTATTGGTGTAGCCAACCTCAACTCCGAGCCCTCTATAGGCCTCGGTATCAAGGCGTCTCTTTCAGGCAGGACATTTGTCTTGAGTATCGGCTGGATTGCCCCTACTCTTGACATAGATTATATCGAAGCTGCAGCATTGTGTCGAGCAGCATCTGTTCCTGGAACTTCTGCATGGATTGCTCCTTGAAGGCTGCCATTGACTACGGCATACTGGCCACTTTGCCCTCAGTCATTTGAGTTCTATCAGAACTAAGGTCTCGGGTCTGTGGACACTAGGGCACCCTCTCTGAAGGCATGGAGAATGAGCAGTCTCTCATGTCAAGGGCACTTCAAGGATACTGGTGACCTCAGTGCCATGTTTAATAGAGAGCAAAGCAGAGATGTCTCAGCTTCTGCCCAATGTCCTGTATTGTGCTCTCTTGACACCAATGAAGACAGGATAGTTGTGTCCATCAAAACAGCAGGTGGAGATAGAGAACTGAAAACTGAACTGAAAGATCTCTCTTGGTATCTAGTCCAGCTCCTCAGTATTTACACAGACAAGCAGTAAGGATAATACTCAGAATAAAACACAACCACCTTAAACAACTCACAAACCGAACACTAACCAGATGAGCAAACATGTGGACCTCTCATCTCTGGACAACTTGTAGAGAACAACAGATATGTAGTAAACTACATGCAAGGTGACCGTCATTATTTGGTCCATTACTTTGCACTGACTAAACATCTCAGAAACCTTGGGCGGGCCTCTGGAATAGTGAAAAGGTCTAATGAAAAGAAAATTATCAGGTAAGACCTAATTTCTCCTTCCATTATGTAGCTTCATTCTGTTCCAGAACCTGTGGGATGTTCAAAAGCAATCCCTAGAGTGGGTGGGATCCTGGTACCTCCACCCTGAGGACCAAAGCCCATATGATGGTGAAACCGTAAGACCAAAGGGCACAGATCCTCCAAAAGCACCTGACCTTGATTGAGTACGGCGTGTACCTGCGGAAGACAGTGAGGACCCCTGTCCAGCAGTCAAATCAGGTCTGCAGCCAATACAGGGCTATGAGAATTATTAGACGCCGGTGCAATATGATCCATTTCAGCACATGGCTTACCAAGGAGGGAAGACAAACTGTAAATGTGTCTCCAGCCAGGACTGCAGTAGGGAATCGATCCCCATCAAGTCCCGTTCATTCCAACAGCTGAAGAACTTGAGCATGTTGGCAGCCCTTTTCGTCGCCATCAAGTCCAGAAGCGGAGAAATCCATCAGTCCACTATCAGCTGAAACCCTTGGCTGGATAGTTCCCATTCTCTCAGGTCCAAGGAGTGCTTGCTGAGAAAGTCCACCTCCACATTCATGGACCCCGCAATGTGAGCTGCCAATAAACAGAAAAGATTTTTCTCCGTCCAACTCATGAGGGAAGGCGCCTCCACCGCCATCAGACAACTGCAGGTCCCGTCTTTCTTGTTGATATAAGCCACTGCCTTGGCACTATCAGAGAAAACATGGACCAGGGCTCCCACCAGAAAGGGAACAAAGTCATGTAAGGCATTCCACCCTGCCCTGAGCTCCAAGCGATTTATCAACCACAGACTCCTGTTCTGTCCAGGTACACTGTGCCAAATAGAACTTGTAATGAGTCCCCCAACCCAACTTGCTGGCATCCGTTGTCACCACCTCCCATTGTGTTATCGGAAAGTGACCTCAGACGGTCAAATTCCTAGGCAACAACCACTACTGCATACTTCATCTGGCAACCGCATCCAAGGAAGCTGAAGGTTGTACTTCTGTGCCAACGGAGACCAGCAACTGAGAAGAGATTTCTGTAACAGCCGTATATGAACCCTTACCCATGGCACCACTGCCACCATCACTGACCCCAGAATCTGGTCGTAGCCCCAGACCCTGGGCCTGCCTTGTCTGAGAAGACAACGAATCTGCTAAACCAGCTCTGACCTCCTATGCTCCGTAAGGAAGATTATCTCCTATGCTGTGTTGAATAGAATGCCCAGATACTCCAGAGTCTGTGGTGGAGTTAGTCTGCTCTTCTTGAAATTGAATACCAAACAAAATGACTAAAGAAGACAGACAACTTTGTCCATTGCCGCCAAACTGTCCAAATAGGATGACGCACGAATGAGCTAGTCGTTGAGATATGGGTGAACTCTGATTCTCTGATACCGAAGAAAGGACACCTCCACCACAACCTTAGTAAATGTTCTTGGAATTGTGGCAAGACCAAAGGGCAAAGCCCTGAGTGGAAAGCGACAGGCCAGCACCGCAGAACATAGAAACCTCTGATGCGGCAGTCATATGGGTAAATGCAAGTACACTTCCTTGAGATCAAAGGCAGTGAGAAATTCTCCTGCTTGAACGAAGGCTATGACTACCTTTAGTGTCTCCATACAAAAGCAGGACACTCAGAAGCAGCAGTTTAGACCTTTGAGATCTAAGTCCAGACAAAAGGTTCCTTCCTTTTTTTGAGACGATGAAGTTGACAAAGTATTTGCCTTGTCCCTGTCCAGCCTGGGGAACTGGAATGATGGCCTGGAGCGGCAACAAGGAATCTATGGTAGCCTGAACTCTGACTGCTTTGGTTCCTTTTCAACAAGGAGACTGCAAGAAGAGGAGTGATCAGGTGGGAGAACTCCAACTTGTAACCTTATGTATGAATATACAGAACCCACTGGTCCGATGTGATTTTGGCCCATTCATCCCGAAACGCCTGAAGATGTCCTCCTACAGGAGGAAGAGAAAAGTGGACCAGCCTCACAACATTGCAAAGCTCTGGAGACATTGGGCACTCTAGCTTACTGAAAGGAGGCCTTCCTGTCCTCACGAAAAGAAGATTGGCACGCCTGAAAGCATCTGACTATATTGTTGATAACCATGTCAGTATCGTCTGCTGTTTCAAAATCGAGATTGAAATCCCCAGTATCATCTGCTGTTTTGAAATCGACATCAAAATCCCTGATAGCCAGAGGCTTTCGGCTTATCCTCCAGCAACCACTGTGGCTTAGTTCCCCCCAGTTCTTTCACCAAGTTACTGAGATCTTCTCCAAATAGCAACTTGCCCCGAAAGGGCAGTTTAACTAGATATGACTTTGACGCTGCGTCCACTGCCCAACATACTGTAGGCCATAAATAGCATCCACCAAGTAGGCTAGCCCCGCTACCAGCTGTGCATTATGGTGCCCCTCTTGTGTTGCCGACTGCTGATGCCACCTCAAGCATGCTCTTGAAATGAACTAGATGCACACAGTCACTTGGAGGCCCCAAGAGGACCCTTCAAAGGCTTGTTTCAACGAGCTTTCTAGCTTCCTATCCTGTAGGTCTTTTATGGCAATGCCTCCTTTCGCTAGCAAGGTAGTTTTCTTAGTCACTGCCATAACAGGGAGTCCACCCTGGGAAGCTGCAATTTATTTTTCTCCTCCTGAACTAACAGGTAGAGGTGAGCCATGGCTCTTCCCCTTCTCAGCCCCGTATCCGGTGAGACCCATTCTGCTGTAATCAGGTCCTGAATGTCAGGATGCATTAGGAAGGCCTTAGAAAGACCTCTAAGCCCCCTCGTGACCAAAAAAGAGGGAACTCTGATGCCGAAGCAGAAGGCTCCTCAATGGAAAGCACGGTCACTGCCTCAAAAGAGTACTGAGCTCCTCTTTATGAAACTTCAGTACTTTCAGATCATCCCTCTCCTCAGGAGGATGCTCTCCCTCCTCTAACGGCGCTTTCAATGATGGCTCCTCTGAATAGACCAAGGCCACATTAGAAAAGTAGGAAGAAGCAGAGACAGCTTCATCTGCTCACTCCTGGAAGTCTAAATGAGATGTCTAAAGAACAGGAGGGGCAGCGGGGCACAAAACTAAAGCATCTCACATAAAGTCTGACTGTCCCTGCTTCAGTAAATAGGCATGCTGTAAGAACAATACAAACTCCAGAGAAAACAAAGATACCAATGCAGCTGAGTGCTCTGTCGGGCCCCGAAGTTGTAAAATGGCAGATGTGCTCTGCATATGATCAGACAGAGATTGTTCCTCACTGCCAGTCGGCCACAACAAAATAGCACCCTTTTCAGCACTCTCCATCATCAAACTACGCACCTGCCCTGCCAGAGAGCCCCAAACCCCCAGTATATTCGGATTCTGCGCAAAATCTGAAGATGTGCTGCTGCCAACCATTTCTTTTGTGTCCCACAAGATTCCAGGCTTGCACGCAATCCAACACCCTGACACCAGCCAGTGAGTCCCACAGTGGAACCACTCCAACTGCCTCCAAGGGAGTCGCAATTCACCCTGATTGTCACAAGCGCAGCACAACATGTCCCAAGTGGTGAGTCAGGATCCCTCCTCTGCAGCAAACGGTTCCGAGTCAAACTTTAGTTAGACTTACAATTGTCAGCTGCTCCCTCCAAGCTCACAGTCTCAACAAGTCTTAGGTTCAGGACTGATACTCTGTCCAACGTTCTTCACGAATCCTCTTTCCTTCTCTTTCTTTTTTAAGGTTGTTGTGCTGGAAAAGGAGACCTTCACTGGAAACAGGGAAGAAGTAAATTCGCGGGGAACCAGAGACAGGGATCTGAAGGTCTCCAGATATGACTCTGCAGACTCAAGCCACCCGCAAAGCTCAACTGGGAACCAGGAGCAAAGCACTCAGAACCAGAGGCTGAAAAATGTGCCCTTCCACCTGCTGGAGATTTACAAAAAAAAACTGAGGAGCTGGACTGGATGCCAAGAGAGATATGTCACAGCTCAGTTTTCAGTTCTCTATTGTCACCTGCTGGTTGATGGACACAACTAGAATAGTAGGAAGCTCAGCAATGGAATGGGTTATTTTTAAAAAGTATGACTGTAGTACATTCTCACCTAGTTTAACCATACTTTCTCCAACAGCAGCAACTAGTGTGGGCTGGGCACCACTTACTTGAGCCCCAGCTTCAGAACCACTCTGCCCAGTCCTAACTTCTGTGGTAGGTGCAGATGTACAGCTTATTTTGCGACTTGGAATACCTAAAACAAAGGAGGAGAGAAAACTAATATTTTACCTCACACCTTTACTTGCTTTTATTTGGATTATTCACATAGCAAAGATACTTGTAGCAGGCCTTATATTCTTACACGTGGGTAAAGCGGCACCGCATTTCCCAGTCCAGAGCTTATAACAAGCTTTAAAGAGCTTTGTGGAGCATGAGACACGCTCCATGGTGCATGCGCGAGTGCCTTCCTGCCTGCCACAAGGGCGCGGTTACAGGAGTTAAATACTACAGCATAAAAAAAAAGAAAAGAAAAAAATAGGAGACAAATCCTAGGGGAAGTGGGAGGGTTAGTGAGAATATAAGGTCTGCTGTCCTCAGAGAATACCTGCTAAAGGTAAGTATCTTTGCTTTCTCTGAGGACAAGTAGGCCATTATTTCTCACAAGTGATGTATCCCTAGCATCCAGGCTCACTGACAACAACAAACACTGGTCAATTGGGCCTTGCAACAACGAGGACATAACTCAGATATCAACCTGAAACTACATACAAACTGAGTGAGAGTGCAGCCTGGAACAGAATAAAATGGGCCTAGGGAAGTGGAGTTGGATTCTAGACCCCAGATTCTGCAAACACTGCATGAACTGACTGTCATGTCAAGTATCCAACTCAAGGCAGAAATGAGATGTGAATGTGTGGACTAAAGACCACATCACAGCCTTGCAAATTTCTTCAACGGAGGCTGACTGCAAGTGGGCTACCGCTGCAGCCATGGCTCTGACATTGTGAGCCTTGACATGACCTTCCAGGGTCAGCCAAGCTTGGGCAAAACTGAAAGAAATGCAATCAGTCAGCCAATTACAGATTGTGCGTTTCCTGATGGTGACCTCCATCCTGTTGGGATCAAAAGAAACAAAAAGTTGGATGGACTGTCTGTGGAACCATGTCCGCTTCACATAATAGGCCAATGCTTGCTTGCAGTCCAAGGTCTGCAAAGTGCTTTTGCCAGGACGGACATGAAGTCAGGGAAAGAATGTTAGCAAGATGAGTGGTTCAGATGGAACTCCAACACAACCTTTGGTAGGAACTTAGGGTGTGTGCAGAAGACTACTCTATTATGATGAAACTTAGTATAAGGTGCATCCACTACTACAGCCTGAAGCTCACGGACCCTATGAGCTGAAGTAATTGACACAAAGAAAATGACATTCCAGGTCAAGTACTTCAGATGGCAGGAATTCAGTGGCTCAAAAGTAGCTTTTATCAGCTGGGTGAGAACAACATGGAGGTCCCAGGACACAGGTGGAGGTTAGACAGAGGGCCCTGACAAAAGCAAACCTCTCATGAAGCGAACTAGGCGCTGTCCAGAGATGGACTTACCATCCACACGGTGATGATAAGAACTAATTGCGCTGAGGTGAAACCCTTACGGAGTTAGTCTTGAGAACAACCTCAGAGAAGTGTAGAAGGTATTCAAGCAGGGTCTGTGTAGGGCAGGAAACAAGACCTAGGGCTTTGCCCTCACACCAGACAGCACACCTACTCCATCTGAAAGAGTAACACCACTTAGTGGAATCTTTCCTGGAAGCCAGCAAGAACCAGGAGACACCTTCTGACAGACCAAAAGAAGCAAATTCTAGGTTCTCAACATTCAGGCTGTGAGGGCCAGAGACTGAAGGTAGTTCTCGGTGATGAGTCGGAAAACATTCCAATTTCCATGGCTCTTCAGTGGATAACTCCAGAAGAAGAGGGATCCAGATCTGTTGTGGCCAGTAAGGTGTGATCAAGATCATGGTTCCGTGGTCTTGCTTCAGTTTCAGGAAAGCCTTCCCCACTAGAGGAATGGGAGGATACGCACACAGAAGACCTGTCCCCCAATGCACGAGGAAAGAATCTGAGGCTAATCTGTAATAAGCCTCAGGTCTGGAACAGAGCTGAGGGACTTTGTGATTCAGTTGAATGGCAAAGAGATCCACCAAGGGCGTCCCCCATGCTTGGAACATCTCGCAGACAACTCCCATGTTGAGGGCCCACTCGTGTGGTTGCATAACCCTGTTCAGCCTGTCGGCCAGACTGTTGTTTCTGCCTGCCAGATAAGTGGCCCGAAAGAACATGCTGTGCTGGTGAGCCCAGTACCACATGCAGATGGTCTCTGACACAGAGGGCGTAATCTGGTTCCTCCCTGCTTGTTGGGGCAATACATTGCAACCTGGTTGTCTGTTTGAATGAACACAATTTAGTTGGACAACCAATCTCTGAGATCCTTTAGGGTGTTCCAGATCATCCGGAGCTCCAGAAGATTGATCTGAAGACCTGCTTCCCGAAGGGACAAGGATCCCTATGAGTGAGTCCATCTCTAAATGAGCTCCCCAACCGAGGAGAAATTCATCTGTTGTTGGTATATTTTCAGGCTGAGGAATTTGGAATGGTAGTCCCAGAGTCAAATTGGATCTAATGGTCCACCAGAACAGAGAGTGAACTAGCTCTGTAGACACTCTGATGACATCTACTAGATCTCCCGTAGCTTGGCACCACTGGGATGCTAAGGTCCATTGGGTGGATATCCTGTGAAGGTGTGTCATGGGTGTCACAAACTGTGGAAGCCATGTGGCCCAACAACCTCAACATCTGCCGAGTTGTGACCTGCTGCAAGGTTTGAACCTGAGAAGCCAAGCGACTAGAGTGTCTGCTCTCGGCCCTAAGAGAAAAGCTCGAACCTATTGTGTATTGAGCAGGGCTCCAATAAATTCCAATTGTTAAGCAGGATGAAGATGGAACTTGGGGGTAGTTTATAATGAATCCTAGTAGCTCCAGCACCCGAATAGTCCTCCGCATGGACTCCCAAGCACCATCCTCTCTCGTGCTCTTCACCAGTCAATCATCGAGGTAGGGAACTCATGGACTCCCAGTCTGCATAGCGAAAGTTTGGCTATCACTAGACATTTGGTGAAGCCCTGGGAGCTGATGTGAGGCCAAAGGGCAACATGCAGTACTGGTAGTGATGTGTTCCCACCTGAAATATATATGCATCCTTTAATTCCAGGGAGCATAGCCAATCGTTCTGCTAAATCATGGTTAGGTGCCCAGGGAAATCATCCTGAACTTTTCTTTGACCAGGATTTGTTCAGGGCCCTTAGGTCTAGGATGGGATGCATCCCCCCATCTTCTTTTGCACAAGAAAGTACCTGGAATAGAATCCTTGCCCTTCCTCCCATGGTGGAACAGGCTCAAGTGCATGGGCCTTCAAAAGGGCGGAGAGTTCCTCTGCAAGTAACTGCTTATGCTGAAAGCTGAAGTAATGAGCTCTTGGCTGGCAATTTGGAGGCTTCTGAAGCCAATTGATGGTGTATCTGAGGCAGAATATTTGAAGAACCCAACAGTTAGAGGTTACCAGGTGCCACTTCGTAGAAAAACTTCAGCCTCTCCCAACTGGCAAGTTGTCCAGGATGGACATTTTTACAGCGGCTATGCTCTACTGGAGCCAGTCAAAACCTTGTCCCTTGCTTCAACTGGGAAGCAGCAGGGGCCTTAGGTGCACGCTGTTGACGAGAACGAGAGTACTGGGGCTGAGCCTGAACAGGCTGATGAGAAGAGGTGGCGTATCTACATCTCTGTGGGTAGTAGGTACCCCTCCTAGACTTGCCAAAAAGACCTCCTAGATGAGGAGGCTGATGCAGAAGGGGCCTGGCGGGAGAGAGAAGAGATGATATCAGTGTGTTTTTTTTATTTGGTTAACGACCACTTGAAATTTCTCTCCAAAAAGGTTATCCCCCAGCATGGGGCATCCACCAACCTCTACTGAACCAACTGTTCCAAGTCAGAAACACGCAGCCATAAGAGTATGCGCATTGCTATATCTGCACATAGATCCTGGATGCCACATCAAAGGTGTCATAGGCGCCCTTGGCCAAGAACTTACGACATGCCTTCTGTTGCTTGACTAACTGGTATACCTATCTAGCCTGCTCCGGTGGGAGACAGTCCACCAAGTCCAACAACTTGTGCACCGAGTAAAGAGCTGGTACGATTGTATACGGGACACGAGCATTGAGACCTGGAACATTGTCCTCCCCCCCAAAAAAAAAAAGAATCCAAGGTCCTAGCTTCTCTGTCTGGGGGTGCTGAGGTATAGTCTCTAGAACTCTTGGCTCTCTTGGGAGTGGACTCCACCACCATGGAACTGTGAGGCAACTGGGGCCTATCAAAACAGGTGTGCTGTGGATCCAATACATTGCGTCGATCTTCTTAGGCAGGGCAAGGACCAACAGAGGGGACTCCCAGTTCCTATCGAGGACTTCCTTGAGCACCTCTTGGAGAGGGACAGTCACAGCCTCCCTAGGAGCAGACTTGTAGTCCAGGATTTTGAATATCTTAGCACTGGGCTCGTCCTCCACTTCCAAAGTGGAATAGCCTCAGCCATTTCCTTTACAAAAGAGGGGAACGAAAGGCTCTCCAGAGGAGACTTTCTCCTTTCAAGTGGAGGAGAGGGTTCAGAGGGAATTCCATAGGACTCATCTGAGGAAAAATACCTTGGATCCTTCTCCGACTCCCATGAGCGTTCCTCGTCAGTATCAGATAGAAACGCCTCATGGAAGGGCTCGACTTTGAGAAGCAATGTCCACAAGAGGGGCATCGAGAAACCGGCTCCCTTCTTGACTTCGGCAAAGTTTCCTCCACCGACGTTGAGGGGGGTACCAGCATAGGTGGTAGTCGAAACCGGGGCTGCATGTGGCGCTGAAGGCCACACTGCAAGCTTATGGCCAAGAGAGGCTGCATCAGGCAGAAGGCAGGCGCAAGCACCCCCGATACTGCTGCACACTGCTGCAAAAGACCATCCAGCAGCTCAGGGAGCAAGGCCTGGAGATGCTCATCGAGGGCTGACACCGTGAAAACTTGGAGTGTCAGCTCCAAGACAGGCTGCAGAACTGACAGAGCCGAGATGGGAGTCGGGTCCTGGCTACTTGGAGACAGATGCATAGGTACCTCCTGAATAGAGGGGGCGCAATTCTCCCATTGCTGACGCTTCTCAGGTGCCGAATTCCTCAACGCCCCAGAGCTCCTGATACCATGTGTCGAGCATGATTGATGCCGATGCTTCTTTGCCTTTGCCCAAAGCTCAGCGTCAAGATTGCTTGGTGCCGACGAGGACGACGTGAATCCTCACATCACCTTTGGGTCAGGTCTGACTCTGGCCGGTCCCAGGGGCTCTGTCCAGTAGTCGGCATCAAGACAGGAGGATATCCACCTGACGCACTACTACTCCCAGTGTCTATGGGTCTCAAAGCAGCCATATGGACCGATGCTCCCGATGCAGTCTTCAACGCCGCAACCTCAATGCCAACGTCGAAGATTCGGACCTGGCTCCAAAAATCTTCTCACGTTGAGCCTCTCTGAACACCTGAGTCCTCTTCTTCATCCGAAGGCAAAGGACACAGTTGGCAGGGCCATGGTCTTGCCCTAAGCACTGAAGACACCAAGAATGGGTGTCTTTGTCGGAGATCATCCGATTGCACCGGGAACAGTGCTTAAAGCCACTGGGAGCTTTAGTGGACACGGAAGGAAAAACTTACAAAGTCAAATCAAAAGACGCAATGGTGCCTGAAAAAAGGGGCAAGGTATCACGAAAAAAATCACAGGAAAGACCCGACTGGAGCCTATGCCTAAATGCAACCTAAGACACGGAAAATAAAGGAAACTTAAAAACAGACAAAAAGAACTAAAAGTATACGGGAAGAGAAGGGGACAAAGGCCTAACAAGGCACAGCGAAAAATCACAAGAAAAGCTGCTCTTCCAAACCGGGAATGAAGAGAAACTACAGAAGCAGTCTTTTCCTCACCGCAGTAGAAAAACAACTGCGGTAACCGTGCCCTCGCTGCAGGCAGGAAGGAGCATAGTGGAGCATGTCTCACACTCTACAAAGCTCTGTAAAGCTTGTTATAAGCTCCGGATCAGGCAACGTGGCGCTGTGTTACCTACTTATGAGAATAAATGGCCTGCTTGTCCTCGGAGAATCAAATTTACTTTCATACTTAACATTTTCTCTTACATAACTGTACAAAGAGTATGTACCACTATGGTAAAAAAATGGTAATAGTAACCAAGATTATCTACTTTTACAGTCATTTCAAAGCATGCGGTTTGAACTGAGAAAATTAATGACAGAGAAATATACATCTCTACTGAAACTAAGTTAAAGACATTCATACGAGTCATTCTTGTGGCTTTTCATCCATTTTTTCTCCTGGGGGGGGGGGGGGGGGGGATGGAGAAGCTTAGTAAATAAGGCCCTTAATGTTGGCATTTACACAATGAACACAATAGGTGTAATTTTATTTTATTTAATTTTTTTATGAATTTTCTACATTTACATTCATGCCATTACACAAATATATGAAATTCTGAAAATACCAAATCATTTTTCCCACTTTGGAAAAAATTAAAGAGAAAAAAAAAACATAGGAAATTGTTTTCTATTATTTTTTGTCCACAATGTAGTGATCCAAGTACTAGGAAATATATTTTAAAACAAACATTACTACATTAATCTAGGAGCAGAAGGAATTCTGGAATACACAGCCGAGCAACATAGCAATCTGGGATGGCCCCAACTTATTCTTTACTATTAACAAATTCCAATAATTTCCCAGGTGTGAAAAAAACATAATTTGTGGAATTCAAAGAGACGATACATCTGCAAGGAAGTTCCTCCTAATTTAAGAATTCTTGGTTTTAATGCCAAAAATTTTTTTTTTCTTTTTTGAGTGTCACTTGAAAAATCCGGAAACATCTGAATCTTTGATCCTAGGAAAAGGGCATGAGTGTAGTTTTATAAGTGTTTTATGCACAGAAATGGGTATTTTTATGCCCAGGGCAGGCATGCATGCATAAAAGTATGCACTGTTGTTACATGGCATATAATTTTACACTGTACAAAGGAAGCCCCATCCTTGATGGTGGAGGTTAGGTAGAGTTATGAGATATGCACGTATCTCTGTAAACTTCAGAGCAAAAGCTATGACTATTTCAGAGCAGATATAACTTTGGCCAAGGGCTTCTGGGGAGTCAATTTTATAAAGGCAAACAACATATATATTATTTTTGTAAAACAGGAGCAACATATGCACCTGTTCATAGATTAGGTGCCCCTTTATTTTTTTTTTAGCCTTCTATAGGGACAGTTTTCAATAACCATTTTCTGCATGAAAACATGTTTTACAAGGAAACAAGCAGGCAGGTGACTCACAAGATCCAGCACAGAATAACAAAAAGAAGCAAATTGCCAAAAAGCTTTCATAAAAAGTTAAATTTATTCACCACAAAATCTTAAATGTATGAGCCCGACATGACCACATTTTGCCCCCCCTAAAGAGCTGCATCAGGGACTTGATATACCAACCCAGTGGTGTAGTTTAAACAATTCCACCTATTGGACCTGAAACAGCATCTTTCTTGAGAAACAGCAGCAGCACTTCGTTGGAGGTTGGAGCTAGGAAAAGTATTTAATAAAAGAAAATGGAGTACCTGGAGAAGGCAGGTAGCCATGAAAGAGAACACTGCCACATGATGAGCGCTCTAGTTCTTCACATAACAATAGTCTTCTCACTTTAGGAACATAAATAAGTACAATTTTAACATACAAAATGCCCGACAGAATATCCCCAACTGTAGGGAATTTTATTTACATAGAATTTTCCTATTAGGGGAAACCACTTAGAAAGATCAAGATATGACAATTTATATGTATTGTTACCAGGGCTGTTCACTGATTCAAATTTTTAATCACATGACTGACCACGATTAACATTTTTAATCGCGGGATTAATCGCAAAAATGGGCTTATTTTTGAAAGAGAAGGCCCATCTTTCGACACAAATTAGAAGATGGGCGTCCTTCTCACAGAAACGTCCAAATCGGTATAATCGAAAGCTGATTTTCGACGTCCCCAACTGCACTCTGTTGCAGGGACGGCCAAAGTTCAAGGGGGCGTGTCAGAGGCGGGACTTGAGCGTGCCTAACACGCAGACGTCCTTGACCCATAATCGAAAAAAGGACGTCCATGACGAGTACGTGGACGTTTTCACCCAGACCTGTTTTTCTTATGACTAAAGCACAAAAAGGTGCCCAAAATGACCAGATGACCACCGGAAAGCTTCGGGGATGACCTCCTGTTACTCCTCCAGTTGTCACTAACCCCCTCCCACCCTCAAAAAACATCTTTCAAAATATTTTGTGCCAGACTCTATGCCAGCTTCAGATGTCATACTCAGGTCCGTGACAGCAGTATGCAGGTCCCTGGAGCAGTTTTAGTGGGTACAGTGCACTTCAGACAGGCAGACCCAGCCCCATCCCCCCCCCACCTGTTACATTTGTGGAGGAAACAGCGAGCTCTCCAAAACCCACCACAAACCCACATCTAGGTGCCCCCCTTCACCCGTAAAGGCTATGGTAGTGGTGTACAGTTGGGGATAGTGGGTTTCGGGGGGCTCAGTACACAAGGTAAGGGAGCTATGTTTCTGGGAGCAATTTATGAAGTCCACTGCAGTGCCCCCTAGGGTGCTCGGCTGGTGTCCTGGCATGTCAGGGGAACCAGTCACTGCAAATGCTGGCTCCCCCCATGACCAAATGGCCTGCATTTGGTCATTTCTGAGATGGACATCCTTGGTTTTGAAAATCGCCGAAAATCAGAAAAGTCCATGTCTAGGGACAACCAAATTTAAGGATTTGGATGTCCCTGATGGTATTTTCGAAACGAAAGATGGACGTCCGTCTTGTTTCGAAAATACGAGTTTCCCCACCTCTAGATCACGACGTTTTGTGAGGACCTCCAAATCAAAACTTGGACGTCTCTGTCGAAAATGCCCCTCAAAGTGTTCTCCTCACATTTTCACCTGTATAGTGCAAAATATGGACTGCAGATGTCAATTCTCAAAACTGACATTTTGTACTTCAATTACTAAACTGAAAATAAAATAATTTCTCTTACCTTTGTTGTCCAGTGATTTTATTTTTCTAACCATCTTTGTCTCTGGTTCTGTTCCTCTGTCTGTGCTATGAACTTATTTTGAGGGCCTCCTCTCTCCTATTACTTTTCCCTGCTCCTCTCTTCTTCATTTCTTCCCCTATAACATCTTTCATATTCATTTTTCTGCCATTTTTCTTCCTCCTTATATCTGTCTTGTTTCTACTCCTTCCCTTCCCTTTCACCCATGGTCACCATCTTCTCTCTACTACTACTACTATTTAACATTTCTAAAGCGCTACTAGGGTTACGCAGCGCTGTACAGTTAACAAAGAAGGACAGTCCCTGCTCAAAGGAGCTTACAATCTAATGGACAACATGTGAAGTCTCCTCCCCTCCATGGGCACCATCTCCTCTCTTCTATCTTTCCCTTCCTCTCTATGGGCACCATCTCATCCATCCCTCTTCTTTTCCCTTCCTCTCTATGGGCGCCATCACACTTCTCTTCCCTTCCTCTCTATAGGCAGCATCTCATCTTATTCTTTCCCTTCCTCTCCACTGGCACAATCTCATTTCCCCTCCCCCGAGGAGCTCCTGCAGCTTTTCCTCTCCAGCTGCCCCGCATTCTCTCCTACCCCTCCCCTTCACACACCACAACTTTTTCTTTTCCTTCCTACCCTCCTACATATATGTTTCTCTCCTACTGCTGGTCCTCCTCCCTCCCTGATGCTCCTGCAGCTTGTTCTCTCCTGTCGGCCACACACCCGCCTGCCGCACACCAGCAGCCTTTGCTCTGCTGGCACCATGCTCTCTGGCATCTCATCCCACCCCTGCCGCACGCGGCCCTCCACACTTGCCTTGTACACATTGCAGCATTAACCACACGCTGCTCCGCTGTTCTCTGTAACCAGAACCCTCCCTCTCTAGCATCTGACTCCTGCAGCAAGAAACTGGAAGTTTCATCAAAGAAGGCGGGATGCTAGAGAGAAGTGGAGCAGCGTGTGCTTAATGTTGCTGTGTGTGGCAAGTTCGGAGGGTGGTGGGCAGGAGAGAGCTGGGTGGCAGGAGAGAAAAGGCCACCGGTGTACATGGCGGGTAGGAGAGAACTAGAGAACAGGAGCACCAGTGAGGGAGGGAGGCAACAGTAGGAGAGAGCAGAATGGCATGATTAATCGAGTAAAATTATTTGCATGTTAAAAATATTATAAAGCTGTAGACTGCTCAGTGAAAGAAATCATCCATTTTGGATGAACTTTTCCTTCAGTAAAATATTTCCCCACTCATGGTCAGTACAACCTTGGTAGACAACATTTTGACAGCTAAAGGGACAAAACTTTATGGCTAGCACTCCAACTCAATGACTTTATGAACAGGGACTACCAAGGTCTTTTTTTCTTGCTTACTTGTTGAGGCTTAGTTCCATCTGATTTGGGGCTGATAGTTTGCTTTCTATCCCATTTGTCAATTTTAAATATTTTTGTTTTGTCTAATAGTTGATTTGATTTTGTTTTACTTTATTTTGTTCATTTTGATTTTTCTATCTCTTTCCTTCCCTGCGGTTTCAGTTCAAAGCAGCAGCAGCAAAATATAGTGCATTCTGATCCCCCCTCAGCTCTGGAACCATGGCCCTGAAATAGTATTTACTTCTCCTAGGCCTGGGCTAATGGCAGGTATCAATTTTTAGACTCCAAGGCACATTCTATCACTTATAATAAAATATATAAAACACTGGATTATAAAATCAAAATAGTCTAACTGTGTTTTTCATTTCCTTCTTTCCTTGTTGCCCAATGCCAACAGTAGAACAACAGCTTAAGTGCTTCGATAAAAGCAGAGCTAGAGGGGGGAGGGGGGAGGGCAGTACACAGTGAAATATACATATTTAAAACCCATTTTTATTACATTATTTTTTCTGATCTCGGATCGTGGTTCACTTAACCCCCATTATGGTGAGCTGTCTGAATGATTTGCAGGCTCTACTTCATGATGTGAAATTATTGATTTTTGGTCTCTCTCTCTCTAGAGAAGCATATTGTGCAACATGACTATTATACACAAAGGCTTTTTCACACATACTTGCCTGTGGATTTGCATAAAATGTTGCTTCTAAAATTACCCCCGCATACAAGGGCACACGGACAAGCATGTCAATACTTGTAGGCAACTGGGGTGTACTCATGTTCAGAGAAGGTCAGCGTATTGATTTATATGCAGTCATTATAAAAACGCATACATTGACAAGTATGAATGTATGCATATTTACACCAGCAAATACATGGGACTTTATTACAGTTCCCATTTCTGCAGTTTCTGTAGAGCAATTTATAAAGACACATAGGTGCCTTATAAGTGCAGTTCTATAACACAGGTGTCCACATTTATGTGGGCATTACTCATGCAATGTTTTGGATAGTAGCATTTACACACATATATACACACACATATCTGAGTAAGTGCTAGCAGCATGTCTAAGTGCTATTCCGCAAATACCTGCTTAACTTACAGAACAGGTATTTATAAGGGGGCATACACAGGAGCACAGCATGGGTGGAACCGAGGTGAAGCGCCAACATACACCCATAACTTATAGAATACTGTAATTTACATACATCCCTGCTGCATTTATGTGACCACACTTACAGTAGCTCTATGGCTGCTTGCTGCTATAATTTGCTATATTTCTGTCCTCCTGTTGACTTTAATATTTTTGTGCAAAAATTGACTATTCAATGAGGGTAACTATTTCAAGAACTGTACCTGAAGCTCTTCTTACTGCAGAGTTGACTGAGGTTTAATTTGGGTCCCACTATACCTGGTACGTAGTAGAATCTGTCTAAGGGAGGAGCTGCTTCCTGGAGAATTGGGAATTCCTGAGAAGCACTGCAAGCCTGAAAGCTAAGCTTTTCTGAATTTACATATTTTCTGATTTTTGTGTTTGGTTTGATTCATAGATTCTATACTGCTCTCTTACCTGTGTGTCTCTCTCTAATTTCTTCCTAGAACATTGCTGACTTTACCTCCATCTATCCTATAGAAGAAAAAAAAAAAAGAAAACGTCTTTCCTCTCACTTGCAGAGTTGCTGCTATAATTTCATTCAATGCAGTATTTGTTGTGCCTTAGTCCCAAGGAGAACCATCTGGAACCGAAGAACTTGCCCCATCTGTCTCCAAATATCAGCTATGAAAGAGGAAATCAACAACCTCAAGAAGGAATTAGCAGCAATTAAGGAAATATCTAGGTCTACCCAATTCCTAGCCAATTTACCACCAGAACTGCCTCAGAGAATAAAGCAACAGAGGAATAGATGGGTCTCAGTAGGCTGATAGATTATAACCTGTGTCGCAGAGGCATTCACCCTGTCAACCTTTGCTCCTATATAATTCATTTGCTGCACTGGAACATGATGATGAACAGAAAAAAAAATACTGAGGTGGAGTCAGAAGTCCAGCAGCAAGAGGGGTGCTATCCAGTCTTTTGCATTATGACTATCTCCCAGTTGGTAAGCGGTTATACGTGTGTGCCAGATGCAAAGAGCTCCTAGCTCTTAGAGAACTGGTCCGTTCAGTAGCAGACTTGGTGGACCTGATGGAGACAGAGAGGTACACAGAGGAGACCTAGAGGAATGTTGTAGAGAAGTTCCAACTCCAGTCTGGCAGCCCCTGAGCTGCCTTGGAGAAGGGAGGTCTCCTAGAAGGAGAGCATCACTCTGGTGAAGTAGGAAATACTCCTGTAGCCAGGACCTACCCACCAGGGGATGTACTATCCTCTAGCACTGAAGATATGTCTCCAAAAACTTCAGCCCAGGAGGGAACTGTTAGAACAGCTGTTGCAGTTGGTGATTTGATCATCAGGCATATAGATAGCTGGGTGGCTAGTGGACATGAGGATTGTCTGGTGACTTGCCTGCCTGGTGAGAAGGTGGTGGACCTAACAAGTCATCTAGACAGGATCATAGATAGTGCTGGGAAGGAGCTGGCTGTCTTGGTACACATGGGTACCAATGAGACAGGAAAATGTGGGAGGGAGGTTCTAGAAGCCAAATTTAGGCTCTTAGGTAGAAAGCTGAAGTCCATATCCTCCAGGGTAGCATTTTCAGACATGTTCCTCATTCCACGCGCAGGACCCAAAACGTAGACAGAGCTCCAAAGTCTCAATGCGTGGTTGAGACAATGATGCAGGGAAGTGGGAATTAGGTATGTTAGGAACTGGGAGACATTCTGGGAAAAGGGGAAACTGTTCCGAAAGGATGGGCTCCACCTTAACTGGGATGGAACCAGGCTGCTGGCGCGAACTTTTAAAAAGGAGATAGAGAAAATTTTAAGCTAGAATAGGGGGGAAAGCCAACAGTCTCCCAGGAGCCCAGGGAAAATCCACTGCTTATTTCTGGGATAAGCATCATAAAATTATTGAGCTTTTCTGGGATTTTGCCAGGTATTTGTGACCTGGATTGGCCACTGTTGGAAACAGGATACTGGGCTTGATGGACCTTTGGTCTGTCCCAGTGCGACTGGTAGCGCTGTAGAACTACATTAGCAGCGTTTTTTTGTTATAAATCATATGGTGACAGTAAAATTTAAATCTGCATATTTTAGAAGACAGACAAGAGAGAGGAGATATGTTAGAGGCATTTAAATACAAGAGGCAGGCTTCTTTCAATTGAAAGGAAGCTCTGGGACAACATAAGAGACGTTGAAAGGAGGTAGATTCAGGAGTCGTCTATGGAAATATTTCTTTATGGAAGGGGTGGTAGATGTGCAAAACAGCCTATCAATGGTAAAGCGAAGATACTTACCTGTAGCAGGTATTCTCCGAGGACAGCAGGCTGATTGTTCTCACATGTGGGTCAACGTCCGTGTCGGCCCAGGAATCGGCAAATTTTTGCAAGCAAAAAAGTAAAGTTTTGCCAGAGTCTTCTGGCGCCCGCGCATGCGCGGACTGATTTCCCGCCCGTCGTGTGAGCACTTCTCCTCAGTTAAATCCAAAAGTATATACAGAAATAAATAACAACTCCAAAAGGGAGGTGGGCGGGTTTGTGAGAACAATTAGCCTGCTGTCCTCGGAGAATACCTGCTACAGGTATCTTCGCTTTCTCCGAGGACAAGCAGACTGTTTGTTCTCACATGTGGGGTATCCCCCTGGCAAGGAACATCCGCTATCCGCTGCTGCACAGAATAATCAAGGTCAGAGACACGCAGCCGTGAGAGTCTGCACATCACTATACCTTGAGCAGCGATCCTGGATGTCACGTCAAAAGTGTCAAAAGTACCCCTGGCCAGGAACTTGCGACACGCCTTGTGCTGCCTGACCATCTGGCGAAAAGGCACGGCCAGCTCCGTAGGGAGTGTCTCAACCAAGCTGGACAGTTGACATATCGAGTCCCGCAAGTGTACGCTCGTGAAGAGCTGGTATGACTGGATCTTGCAGCGAGCATAGCGGCCTGATACGTCTTTCTCCCATAAGAGTCAAGAGTCCTAGCTTCTCTGCCTGGGGGTGCCGAAGCATAGTCTCTAGTACTCCTGGCTCTCTTGAGGGTGGAGTCCACCACCATAGAATTGTGGGTAACTGAGACCACATCAACCCAGGTTCACCGTGGATCCGATACTGGGATTCAGCTTTTTTCGGGACCACAGGGCCAGACAGAGGGGAGGAACAGTTTCGCATAAGGACTTTCTTCAGTACCTTATGCAGAGGAACTGTCACAGCCTCTTTAGGTGGAGAAGAATAATCCAAGACCTCGAGCATCTCAATCCTGGGCTCATCCTCAACCTCCACAAGGAAGGGAATAGCCGTAACCATTTCCCGGACAAAAAAGGAAAAGGACAGACTCTCCGGTGGAGACAGTCTCCTTTCTAGTGGAGGGGAAGGATCAGAGGGAATTCCAAAGGACTCATCAGAAGAGAAGTACCTGGGATCCTCATCTGACTCCCACGAACGCTCCTACTCGGTGTTGGATAAAACCTGAGTTAAGGTGCTTCGACACTGGACCTGCCTCGACACCGAGGAACGATGTCCTCTATGGCAATATTGAGAGGTCGATGCCCTGTCCGACTGCGGTGAAGCTCCCTTCACCAATGTCGAAGGGGAGTCGACCTGGGTGGTAGCCGACGCCGATGCTGCAGGAGGCATCACGGTCGGGGACCTCACCACTGGTAAAGGGCCAGACACCACTGCAGCAGATGGTACAGAAGGCGCAAGCACCCCTGACACCGAAGCTGACTGACGTAGCAGTCTCTCCAGAAGTTCTGGAAACAAGGCCCGGATGCACTCGTCGAGAGCTGCCATCGGAGAAGGCTGCAGGGTCGGTGGGACAGGCGGTGTCAGAATCCGTAGAGGCTCGGGAGCGGGCATCGGGCTGCTAGGAGACCGACGCATCAGCACCTCCTGTATCAAAGGTGAGCGATCCTCTCGGCGCCGACACTTCTCTGGTGCCGACTCTCTCAATGTCCCGGAGCTCCCGGTACCATGCGTCCAAGGAGGACGACGACAGTGCTTCTTAGCTTTCACTCGACGCCCGTCGAGACTCCTTGGTACCGATGAGGAGGACGTGGAATCCTCACACCTCCTCAGGCCCGGGTCCGACAAAGGCCTGTCCCGGGGGGCCTGCATAACAGGAGGCCTCAAGGCAGGTGGAGACCCACTCGACGCCTCACTACTCCCAGCACGAGTTGGTCTCATAGCAGCCATTACCTCTCTCCCCGACATCGATGCTCCCTTCAATGTCGACGCCACCGACCTCGGTACCGATGTCGAAGGACCAGACTGAGCCCCAAAATGTTTTTCACATTGCGCCTCTCGAGACATTTGGGTCCGTTTCTTCATACGAAGACACAAACTACAAGCGGCTGGGCTATGGTCAGGTTCAAGGCACTGAATACACCAGGCGTGGGTATCGGTACCTGATATAGTCTGGTTGCACCGCATACAACGCTTGAAGCCGCTGGGAGTCTTCGATGACATGGAAGGAAAAACGGCTTGGACAAACTCAAAAGACGCCATTGTGCCTAAAAATCAGAAAAAAAAAACACGAAAGAGAAAAGGGGAGAACCTGACTGCGCGGCCTAAGGCCGCTACAAAAAAGAAAAAAACTAAAGGGAAAACTACGGGAACCTTATTTTTTTTTTCTCTTGTGAAGAATAAAACAAAAAACATAAGCAAACAAAATCGTAAACAACTCTTCCTGGGCCTGAGATGAGCAGAAAACGAACGCTGCCGCACCTCAACGCGGAGAAAGAAAAACTGAGTAGTGCTCACGCAACGGGCAGGAAATAAGTCTGAGCACCAGAAGACTCTGGCTAAACTTTACTTTTTTGCTTGCAAAAATTTGCTGATTCCTGGGCCGATGCGGACGTCGACCCACAAGTGAGAATTAGCAGCCTGCTTGTCCTCGGAAAATGGAACAGACACAGATAGTATCTGAATTCAAAAAAGCATGGGAAAAATACAGAGAATCTGAGGGAGAGGAAGAGATTGTAGAGCTTAGCAGATGGTGTACGTAGGCAAACTGGATAGGCTATATGATCTGCAGTCATTTTCTGTTTATGATTTTAACAAAATCCTATACTACCTCTTACATGCCTTCAGCTTTACATTTCAAAACCTAAAACATGTTGTGTGAGAAGAAACTGAGGGGGCGTCTGACCTGTATCTCAACAGAAAATTTAAGGCAGCCAAGATATTAGGTCCTCCCTTACCTCCTGAATGACAGTGAATGATACATACCTGTAGCAGGTGTTCTCCGAGGACAGCAGGCTGATTGTTCTCACGACTGGGTTGACGTCCACGGCAGCCCCCACCAACCGGAACAAAACTTCGCGGGCGGTCCCGCACGCAGGGCACGCCCACCGCGCATGCGCGGCCGTCTTCCTGCCCATGCGCGACCGTTCCCGCTCAGTTGAATGACAAGCAAAAATGATGAAACGCAACTCCAAAGGGGAGGAGGGAGGGTAGGTGAGAACAATCAGCCTGCTGTCCTCGGAGAACACCTGCTACAGGTATGTATCATTCACTTTCTCCGAGGACAAGCAGGCTGCTTGTTCTCACGACTGGGGTATCTCTAGCTCTCAGGCTCACTCAAAACAAGAACCCAGGTCAATTGAACCTCGCAACGGCGAGGACATAACAGAAATTGACCTACGAAGAACAACTAACTGAGAGTGCAGCCTGACCAGAATAAATTCGGGTCCTGGAGGGTGGAGTTGGATTTACACCCCAAACAGATTCTGCAGCACCGACTGCCCGAACCGACTGTCGCGTCGGGTATCCTGCTGGAGGCAGTAATGTGATGTGAATGTGTGGACAGATGACCACGTCGCAGCCTTGCAAATCTCTTCAATAGTGGCTGACTTCAAGTGAGCCACCGACGCTGCCATGGCTCTGACACTGTGAGCCGTGACATGGCCCTCCAGATTCAGCCCAGCCTGGGCATAAGTGAAGGAAATGCAATCTGCTAGCCAATTGGAGATGGTGCGTTTCCCGACAGCGACCCCTATCCTGTTAAGGTCGAAAGAAACAAACAATTGGGCGGACTGTCTGTGGGGCTGTGTCCGCTCCAAGTAGAAGGCCAATGCTCTCTTGCAGTCCAATGTGTGCAACTGACGTTCAGCAGGGCGGGTATGCGGTCTGGGAAAGAATGTTGGCAAGACAATTGACTGGTTAAGATGGAACTCCGACACCACCTTCGGCAGGAACTTTGGGTGAGTGCGGAGCACTACTCTGTTGTGATGAAATTTGGTATACGGAGCATGAGCTACCAGGGCTTGAAGCTCACTGACCCTACGAGCTGAAGTAACTGCCACCAAGAAAATGACCTTCCAGGTCAAGTACTTCAGATGGCAGGTATTCAGTGGCTCAAAAGGAGGTTTCATCAGCTGGGTGAGGACGACGTTGAGATCCCATGACACTGCAGGAGGCTTGATAGGGGGCTTTGACAAAAGCAAGCCTCTCATGAATCGAACGACTAAAGGCTCTCCAGAGATGGCTTTACCTTCCACACGATAATGGTAAGCACTAATCGCACTAAGGTGATTCCTTACTGAGTTGGTCTTGAGGCCAGACTCTGATAATTGCAGAAGGTATTCAAGCAGGTTCTGTGCAGGGCAAGAACGAGGTTCTAGGGCCTTGCTCTCACACCAAACGACAAACCTCCTCCACTTGAAAAAGTAACTCTTTTTAGTGGAATCCTTCCTAGAGGCAAGCAAGACACCCTCAGACAGACCCAATGCAGCGAAGTCTATGCCCTCAACATCCAGGCCGTGAGAGCCAGAGACTGAAGGTTGGGGTGCAGCAACGCTCCGTCGTTCTGCGAAATGAGAGTCGGAAAACACTCCAATCTCCATGGTTCTTCAGAGGACAACTCCAGAAGAAGAGGAAACCAGATCTGACGGGGCCAAAAGGGCGCGATCAGAATCATGGTGCCGCGGTCTTGCTTGAGCTTCAGTAAGGTCTTCCCCATCAAAGGTATGGGAGGATAAGCATACAGGAGGCCGGTCCCCCAATGAAGGAGAAAGGCATCCGGCGCTAGCCTGCCGTGTGTCTGAAGTCTGGAACAGAACAGAGGCAGCTTGTGGTTGGTCTGAGAGGCGAAAAGGTCCACCGAGGGGGTGCCCCACTCTCGGAAGATCTTGCGTACCACTCTGGAATGGAGCGACCACTCGTGCGGTTGCATGACTCTGCTCAGTCTGTTGGCCAGACTGTTGTTTACGCCTGCCAGATATGTGGCTTGGAGGAGCATGCCGAACTGGCAAGCCCAACGCCACATCCCGACGGCTTCCTGACACAGGGGGCGAGATCCGGTGCCCCCCTGCTTGTTGACGTAATACATTGCAACCTGATTGTCTGTCCGAATTTGGATAATTTGACAGGACAGCCGATCCCTGAAAGCCTTCAGTGCGTTCCAGATCGCTCGGAGCTCCAGGAGGTTGATCTGAAGATCCTTTTCCTGGAGGGACCACAGTCCCTGGGTGTAAAGCCCATAAACATGAGCTCCCCACCCCAGGCGAGATGCATCCGTCGTCAGCACCTTCGTGGGCTGTGGAATTTGGAATGGACGTCCCAGGGTCAAATTGGTCCGAATGGTCCAAGTGAAGTGCGGCAACTGGTGGAGAGGCGGATGACATCTTCTAGATTCCCGGTGGCTTGAAACCACTGGGAAGCTAGGGTCCATTGAGCAGATCTCATGTGAAGACGAGCCATGGGAGTCACATGAACTGTAGAGGCCATATGACCCAGACGTCTCAACATCTGCCGAGCTGTGATCTGCTGAGACGCTCTGGTCTGGGAAGCCAGGGACAGGAGGTTGTTGGCCCTCGCTTCGGGAAGGAAGGCCTGAGCCGTCTGAGTATTCAGCAGAGCTCCTATGAATTCCAGAGACTGGGCTGGCTGGAGATGGGACTTTGGGTAATTTATCACAAACCCCAGCAGCTCCAGGAGGTGAATAGTGCACTGCATGGACCGGAGAGCTCCTGCCTCCGAGGTGTTCTTGACCAGCCAATCGTCGAGATATGGGAACACGTGCACTCCCAGCCTGCGTAGATACGCCGCTACCACCACGAGGCACTTTGTAAACACCCGTGGGGCAGAGGCGAGCCCAAAGGGCAGCACACAATACTGAAAGTGCCGTGTGCCCAGGCGGAATCTGAGATACTGTCTGTGAGCTGGCAGTATCGGGATGTGAGTGTATGCGTCCTTTAAATCCAGGTAACATAGCCAATCGTTTTTCTGTATCATTGGCAGAAGGGTGCCCAAGGAAAGCATCCTGAACTTTTCTTTGACCAGGAATTTGTTCAGGCCTCTCAGGTCTAGGATGGGACGCATCCCCCCTGTTTTCTTTTCCACAAGGAAGTACCTGGAATAGAATCCCTGCCCTTCCTGCCCGGGTGGTACGGGCTCGACCGCATTGGTGCTGAGAAGGGCGGAGAGTTCCTCTGCAAGTACCTGCTTGTGATGGGAGCTGAAGGATTGAGCTCCCGGAGGACAATTTGGTGGCAGGGAGGCCAAATTCATGGCGTATCCGCACCGCACTATTTGGAGAACCCACTGGTCGGAGGTTATGAGAGGCCACCTTTAATGAAAAAATTTTAACCTCCCTCCGACCGGCAGATCGTCCGGTACGGACACTTTGAGGGTGGCTATGTTCCCATGGATCCAGTCAAAAGCCCGTCCCCGGCTTTTGCTGTGGAGGCGCAGGTGGCTGCTTAGGCGCACGCTGTTGACAAGAACGAGCGCGCTGGGACTGTCCCTGTGCCTGACGAGGCCTTCGGGCCGGCTGGGTGTACCTACGCTTGGTAAAGGCATAGGGCGCAGCCTGCCGGGTCCGGGAAAAACGTCCACCTGCTGAGGCGGATGCTGAAGGCGGCCGGTGGGAGAGCTTGTCGAGGGCAGTTTCCTGCTGATGCAGTTGGTCCACCAGCTGCTCGACCTTCTCGCCAAAAATATTATCCCCCCGGCAAGGAACGTCGGCCAGTCTCTGCTGGGTGCGGTTGTCCAGGTCAGAGGCACGCAGCCATGAGAGCCTGCGCATCATTATACCTTGGGCCGCAGCACGAGATGTCACAGGTGTCATATATACCCCTGGACAGGAACTTTCTGCACGCCTTCAGCTGCCTGACCACCTCCTGAAAAGGCCTGGACTGCTCCGGCGGGAGTTTGTCAACCAGGTCCGCCAGTTGCTTCACATTATTCCGCATGTGGATGCTCGTGTAGAGCTGGTAAGACTGGATGCGGGTCACGAGCATGGAAGATTGGTAGGCCTTCCTCCCAAACGAGTCCAGAGTGCGAGACTCCCGCCCCGGGGGCGCCGAGGCGGTATCCCTCGAACTCCGTACCCTCTTGAGAGCAGAGTCCACGACCACCGAGTCATGAGGCAATTGGGGCTGCATTAACTCTGGGTCCGAGTGGATTCTGTATTGGGACTCTGCTTTCTTGGGGATGGTGGGATTAGATAATGGTCTCAACCAGTTCCGAAGCAGTGTCTCTTTGAGGACATTGTGCAACGGTACCGTGGAGGACTCTCTAGGTGGTGATGGATAGTCGAGGACCTCGAGCATCTCAGCCCTCGGCTCATCCACAGAGACCAAGGGAAAAGGAATGCAAATAGACATATCCCTGACAAAGGAGGCAAAGGAGAGGCTCTCAGGTGGCGAGAGCTTCCTCTCTGGTGAAGGAGTGGGGTCGGAGGGAAGGCCCACAGACTCCTCTGAGGAGAAATATCTGGGGTCCTCCTCCTCCCTCCACGAGGCCTCTTCCTCGGTGTCGGACATAAGCTCGTGCAGCTGAGTCCTCAACCGGGCCCGGCTCGACGTCGAGGCACCGAGGCCTCGGTGGTGTCGTCGAGCAGTGGACTCCCGCACCGGCGGGGATGAAGCTCCCTCCATCGACTTCGACGGGGACTCCACCTGCGTGGCGGTCGAGACCGGCGCCGCAAGCGGCGTCGGAGTCCTCGGCACCGGGCTAGAGCTCGCCGGCGCCACAATCAACGGCGCCGAGGGGGCAAGAACCCCCGGCGCCGGCACAGTCTGGCGCATCAGCCCTTCCAGGATCCCCGGAAGGATGGCTCGGAGGCACTCGTCAAGGCCCGCTGTCGGGAAAGGCGAGGGGGCCGGTAGAGGCGTCGGTGCCGGAAGCTGTTCGGGTCCAGGAGACTGCACCGAAGTGCTGGGACCCTGACGTGGCGGTACCTCTACTACAGAGGGGGACCTCTCCTCTCGACGCTGTCGCTTCCTCGGCGTCGACTCCTCTCCGGCGCCGGGAGCATTGATGGCGACCGATGACGGTGCTTCTTCGTTTTCTTGCGGTGCCCGTCATCGGCGCTTGGTGGAATGGAGGAGGAGAAGGTCGATCCCCCTCGGCCTCGAGGGACCGGGTCCGACAGGGTTCGGTCCCGAGGGCCCTGGGTAGAGGGAGTGACCGGGGCCGATTGCCCACCGACGCCCCCGCTAAGAGACGAGGGAAAATCAAGTTCAGCGCGTTTTTTTTTTTTTTTTTCAAAAGAAAACTAAAGAGAAACGCGGCAACGAAAAAAATAAGAAGATTCGCGAACAACGCGATCCGGTTTCCGGGGCTGACAGAGAGAGACGAACACGGCTCTCTCCAGCGCGGAAAAGAAAAGACTGAGCGGGAACGGTCGCGCACGGGCGGGAAGACGGCCGCGCATGCGCGGTGGGCGTCCCTGCGTGCGGGACCGCCCGCTAAGTTTTGTTCCGGTTGGTGGGGGCTGCCGTGGACGTCAACCCAGTCGTGAGAACAAGCAGCCTGCTTGTCCTCGGAGAACACTTTATACATGTGCTTGCTCAATGCCATCTAAGAGACTATGTAAATTTTACTAAGGTAACTATTAAGTCAGCATGTGCTATAATTTTAATTATCCATTAAATTACCTTTAAACCATTGGAGTAGATGTCCATTGGAGGGATAAAGGCACCACACTTCCTTAAACCCCCGGTGGTTGCTGTCCCCCTCCCTCTCCCCTGAATATAAAACCAGCAAGGGATTCCAGGCTCTATGACAGCTTCAGGTATTATGGTGATTATGGTGATTCTTAACAGAGCAGCACACAGGCCTGAGGAATAACCTAATGGTTAGTGCAGGGCCGTCGGGGGGGGGGGGGGGGGGGGGCGGGGCTCAGGGCCGGGGTCTCTCTCTCTCTCCTGCTCTTGACGGGAGCCGGGTGATCGCGTCCCGACAGGAGCAGGAGAAAGAAACACCGGCGCCGGGCCCTCTTGGAGGTTGGAAAGGACCCAGAGGAGCAGACATTGCAGGTCTTTCTATAGCGCTGCTGTTCACTCTCTGCCCATTGCTTGCCAAGCGACTGCTTTTCCTCTCAGGCCTCGCATGCTCGGTTTTGAAACACAGCATGCGCTGAGAGAAAAAGCAGCCGCAGGGGCAGGCAATCAGCAGAGTGAAGAGAAGCGCTGGAGGAAGACCTCTTCTGCTGGCGGGGCCTCGGGATCCCCACCAGCCAAGGTACTGCAGTTGTGACAGTGACCGCAGCAATGATCGTTGGAGGGGGAAGGCGGTGGCCCTGCCCCAGGCCCAGTTCGATCTCTCGGTGGTCCTAGATTAGTGGACAGAAAACCAAGGGACCCAGGTTTAAATCCAACCAGCACTTTTTTTTTAATTGTGCGCCCTCTAAGGACAGAAAAATACTTACCATACCTGAATATTTAAGACATCTGCAAGCCTGACGGCTATTGAAGTGGTCTACACTCAGACACAACAGATATTTTTCTGTTCCTGGAGGGATCACAATTAAAAAATAAATAAGAAAATCACAAACAGCTGAAGTGGGATTTGAACTGAGTTTCTTAACCAACTGCTCTAACCATGAGGCTACCCCTCTGCCCTGCATGGATGTCTGTGTGGCAATTTACAAGATGGACGTTCTTATGCTGCCATACAGATGTCCACATCTTTTGTTTTCTTTCCCCCATTAATAATGTGTGCATTAAAGTTTGTATGTTTGCTGCTGAACTGTAGCGCTCTAGAAATGTTAAGTAGTAGTAGTATTCTGTTCTAAAATACATGCGAGAAGGACATCAATATTCCGAGTTGGCGTACTTTCTAAAATGCCACTCCTCATTACTATGTGATGTGATAAGAGAAAACTCTCTATGCCAATATACTAGGACAAAATCTATGACATCCAATTTATCCATAAATAAAAATAAAAACAAAAAATAAAGCACAAAAAGTGACACCTCAAAATAGAGGAAGAATACATACAGACACAAAGAATATTGGAATAAAACTATCTAAATTGCTAAAACTGTGCTGAAAAATTGTCTAGACCCCAGCTGCAATTCAAAAGCTCTCTCATAACACCTTCAAGATATGACTAGAAAATCCTTCCAACAAGCAGCTAGAAAGAAAATCAGGAGATAACCAAAATCAAGAAACAGAAAGAACTGCAAATATGAAATAAAAACTAACTCAGAGCAGGGCCGCCGAGAGACTGGGCCGGGCCCGGGACAAGGCCGCCCCTGGGCCCCCCCCCCAGGTCACGGCTGCTCCACCCGCCACCGGGCCGGGCCCCTGCACTATATGTAAATCCTTCAAGAGGTAGTGTGTCATGATTTAGGCTCTACACTTTTTCTGATGTTTTGGTGCTTCCTCAGTAAGGTCAAAACACAATCTCTCCACTGCAAAACACTATACACAAACTTGTGCAAAAACCCACTCATAACCTTACCAAACCATAACAGCACTAATTCCAAGGACAGGACGAGCTACAACCTTATGCATGGAAAGGCAGCACTATAATTACACCGGGCTCTAAAACACCAGTACACAACCTAATGAAAAACAAAACAAAAAGGGCTGCAAATACTACACACTAGCAGAATACTGTACCTTATCACACATGAAAAACACATGGCAACAGATATGACACAAAGAACTAGAAATAAAAAAAAATATGAAGGCAAAATACTGAACTAGAAAGTTACCTGAAGAAGTCAGACTCAGCATGCAGCAATACTAGAAAAATTGAAACTTACATGAAAAACATCACAGATACACATTTCCAAAAGCTGACATAAAAAATTCTGAATAAAATACTTTTTTCTACCTTTGTTGTCTGATCATAGTTTTTCTATTCGCTTTGGTCCCAGTGTCTTCTGTTTTATGCAGTGTCTTCTTTCCATTTGATATTTTTTTCTCTCACCATGTCCACCATCCTCCTGTGTCCTTATGCGTCCTGTCTACCATCTGTAGCCCTGTCCCTATCATTCCTCCAGTTTCAGCATCTGCCCTGAAAGTATTCCGATCCAGCCCTTAAATTCAGCAATTTCCCCTCCATCCATGAGCATTTCTCCTCACTCCCCTCCATCCATGTGCATGTACTTCCTGTCTTCCCTTCCCTCCATCTATGTCCAGCATTTCTCCTCTCTCCCTTTCCCTCCGTGTGCATCTCCTTCCTTTGTCTTTCCTTCCCTTCATCCTTGTCCAACATTTCTTCTCTCTTCCCTGCCCTCCACTCCATCCATGTCCAGCATTTCTCCTCTCTTCCCTCACCTCCATCCATGTGCATCTCCTTCCTGACTTCCCTCTCCAGTAAATTTCCTCTCTCCCCTGCCCCTCCAATCATCCATCCATGTTCAGCAATTCTTCTCTCTCCCCTGCCATCCCCTCCTGTCCAGCAATTCCCCTCTCCCCCTGCCCTCCTATTCAGCGATCTCTTCTCTCTCCCCCATGCCTCTACCCTCTTATCCAGCGATCTCTTCTCTCCCCCATGCCCTCCCCTCTTGTCCAGCAATCTCTTCTCTCTCCCCCTGCCCTGCCTTCCCCTCTTGTCCAGCAATCTCTTCTCTCCCCTCCTGTCCAGCGATATGTTCTTTCTCCCCCCTGCCCTCCCCTCCCTCCGAGATCCAAGGCCCCCCTCCCTCTCTCTGAGATCCAAGCCCTCCCTCCCTCCAAGATCCAAGGCCCCCCTCCCTCCCTCTGAGATCCAAGCCCTCCCTCCCTCCGAGATCCAAGGCCCCCCTCCCTCCCTCTGAGATCCAAGCCCTCCCTCCCTCAGAGATCCAAGGCCCCCCCTCCCTCCCTCTGAGATCCAAGCCATCCCTTAGAGATCCAAGGCCCCCCTCCCTCCCTCAGAGATCCAAGACTACTACTACTACTACTACTACTATTTAGCATTTCTATAGCGCTACAAGGCATACGCAGCGCTGTACAAACATAGAAGAAAGACAGTCCCTGCTCAAAGAGCTTACAATCTAATAGACAAAAAATAAATAAAGTAAGCAAATCAAATCAATTAATGTGAACGGGAAGGAAGAGAGGAGGGTAGGTGGAGGCGAGTGGTTACAAGTGGTTACGAGTCAAAAGCAATGTTAAAGAGGTGGGTTTTCAGTCTAGATTTAAAGGTGGCCAAGGATGGGGCAAGACGTAGGGGCACAGGAAGTTTATTCCAGGCGTAGGGTGCAGCGAGATAGAAGGCGCGAAGTCTGGAGTTGGCAGTAGTGGAGAAGGGAACAGATAAGAAGGATTTATCCATGGAGCGGAGTGCACGGGAAGGGGTGTAGGGAAGGACGAGTGTGGAGAGATACTGGGGAGCAGCAGAGTGAATACATTTATAGGTTAGTAGAAGAAGTTTGAACAGGATGCGAAAACGGATAGGGAGCCAGTGAAGGGTCTTGAGGAGAGGGGTAGTATGAGTAAAGCGACCCTGGCGGAAGATGAGACGGGCAGCAGAGTTTTGAACCGACTGGAGAGGGGAGAGGTGACTAAGTGGGAGGCCAGCAAGAAGCAGATTGCAGTAGTCTAAACGAGAGGTGACAAGGGTGTGGATGAGGGTTTTGGTAGAGTGCTCGGAAAGAAAGGGGCGGATTTTACGGATGTTGTAAAGAAAGAAACGACAGGTCTTGGCGGTCTGCTGGATATGAGCAGAGAAGGAGAGAGAAGAGTCAAAGATGACCCCAAGGTTTCGAGCGGAGGAGACAGGGAGAATGAGAGAGCCATCAACAGAAATAGAAAACGGGGGGAGCGGGGAGGTGGGTTTGGGGGGGAAAATGAGAAGCTCGGTTTTGGTCATATTTAGTTTCAGGTGGCGTTGAGACATCCAGGCAGCAATGTCAGACAAGCACGCTGAAACTTTGGTTTGGATGCAAGGTGAGATATCAGGGGTAGAAAGGTAGATTTGGGAGTCATCAGCATAGAGGTGGTAGGAAAAGCCATGGGATGAGATTAATGAACCAAGGGAAGAAGTGTAGATAGAAAAGAGGAGGGGACCAAGAACAGAACCCTGAGGTACGCCGACAGGCAGAGGGATAGAAGTAGAAGAGGATCCACCAGAGTGAACACTAAAGGTGCGGAGGGAGAGGTAGGAAGAGAACCAGGAAAGGACAGAGCCCTGGAATCCAAGTGAGGACAGGGTATCGAGAAGTATGCTGTGATCGACAGTGTCAAAAGCAGCGGAAAGATCAAGAAGAATGAGGATGGAATATTGACCTCTGGATTTAGCCAGTAATAGGTCATTGGAGACTTTAGTAAGCGCAGTTTCGGTTGAGTGGAGAGGGCGAAAACCAGATTGTAATGGGTCAAGAATAGCATGTGAGGAGAGAAAATCAAGGCAGCGGCGGTGAACAGCACGCTCAAGTAATTTGGAGAGAAAAGGAAGGAGGGAGATGGGTCGGTAATTAGAGGGACAAGTAGGGTCAAGTGAAGGCTTCTTAAGGAGAGGTGTGACCACAGCATGTTTAAAGGAAGCAGGGACAGTCGCAGTGGAAAGTGAGAGGTTGAGAATGTGACAGATAAAAGGAATAAGAGTAGGAGAGATGGCATTAAGAAGGTGGGTGGGAATGGGATCAGAGGAACAGGTGGTACATTTTGAGGAAGAAAGGAGAAGTGTAGTTTCCTCAATAGTAACTTCAGGAAAGGAGGAAAGGGAATGAGGGGAAGGAGAGAGAGGGGAACGGACTAGTGGAGGGAGAGCTGGTGAGGTAGAGAAAGCAAGGTTTATCTTTTGAACCTTGTTGTGAAAGAATTCAGCAAGGGTCTGAGGAGATAATGAAGGGGGAGTTGGGGGAGGGGGCACCTTGAGGAGAGAGTTCAATGTGGTGAAGAGAAGTCGAGGATTAGAGCCAAGAGAGTTGGTCAGTTGGATATAATAATCCTGTTTGGCACGTAAAAGAGCAGATTGGAAGCAGGTCAGCATGAACTTAAAGTGTAAGAAATCAGCAAGGGCCCGAGATTTCCGCCAGAGGCGTTCGGCGGAGCGGGTACAGGAACGTAGGTAGCGGATATTAGAAGTCAGCCAAGGTTGGGGTTTTGTACGCCTTACAGGGCGGGTCATCAAAGGTGCAAGAGTGTCTAAGGCAGAGGATAGAGTATTGTTGTAAGAAGAAACAGCCTCGTTGACAGACGTGGATGGTGCCACAGTAGAGAGGAGGTTTGAAACATGGGAGGATAGAGATGAAGGGTCAATGTCGTGAAGATTCCTAGATAAATTAGATAGGATAGGACAGGACTGGGAGGGAGGAGATTTAAGTGTGAAAGTTATAAGATGGTGATCAGAGAGGGGAAGATCGGAGGCAAGGAAACTAGAGGGTGAACAGTTGGAGGAGAAGATGAGATCAAGACAGTGACCATTTTGATGAGTGGGGGAGGTGGAGCATAGTTGGAGATTAAAGGACGACGTTAAAGCGAGTAACTTGGAAATATAAGAGTTGGAAGGATCATTAGCAGGAATATTAAAGTCACCAAGGATGAGAGAGGGGGAGGAAGGATCATGGAAGAAGGCAAGCCAGGCATCAAAGTCACTGAGAAAGGATGAAAGGGACTTATCAGGGGGACGATAAATGACCGCTATTCGAAGAGGCAGAGGAGAGAAAAGGCGGATAGAGTGGACTTCAAAGGAGGAAAAACAGTGAGATTGAGGTGGAAGAAGGGGTTGAAATCTGGAGGAGGGAGAGAGAAGTAGTCCAACACCGCCCCCACGGCCAGCAGAGCGAGGAGTATGTGAAAATAGATAACCGCCATGGCACAGGGCTGCGACTGAAGCAGAGTCATCAGGGCAGAGCCAGGTTTCTGTTATGGCGAGCAGATGGAGGTGACGCGAGATAAAGAGGTCCTGGATATAGGGGAGTTTGTTACAGATAGAGCGGGCATTCCATAGGGCGCAAGAGAAGGGCAGAGAAGAGGAGGGGAGTAGAGGAATAGAGATGAGGTTAGAGAGGTCACGGTGAGATCTGTAGAGTTTGGATAATAGTTGGTGAGGAGGGCCAGGATTGGGATTGATGTCACCAGCTGAGAGTAAGAGAAGGAGTAAAAGAGAGCGGAGGAGAGTAGGAGAGGTGTGGCCACGAAGGCGTCGAAGGCGAGAGGTATTTAGGTGGAATGGGGAAGGCAAAATAGAGGGAAGAAAGAGACGGAGATTAAAAGCCAAGAGGGAGGAAGAGGGTAGGAGAGAAGGTGAGGTGATGAAGTCAATGGATGGGAAGTGAGTTCCTGTAGCGGAGAGAGGTAGGGGGTGAGGGAAAAGATTAGGAAGGGACAGAGCTAGGAAGAGAATGTGAATAGGGGCCATAAATGATTAAGGTACTTTAGCAACTGGAAAAAGATTAGATACCTAGAGCGGAGGCCCTGAGTGGATCGGGGTGGACCTGGGTGTCACCCCGGAGAAGGCTGTAAGGATATGCAGATGAGCTGCAAGTCCTCCACAGCACCTGAAAGACCCCCCTCCCTCAGAGATCCAAGCCCTCCCTTAGAGATCCAAGGCCCCCCTCCCTCCCTCAGAGATCCAAGCCCTCCCTCCCTCGGAGATCCAAGACCCCCTCCCTCCCTCCCTCAGAGATCCAAGCCCTCCCTCCCTCAGAGATCCAAGGCCCCCCTCCCTCCCTCTGAGATCCAAGCCCTCCCTTAGAGATCCAAGGCCCCCCTCCCGCCCTCCCTTCCTCCGAGATCCAAGGCCCCCCTCCTTCCCTTCTTCCGAGAACAAAGCCCCCCCTCCCTCCGTCCGAATGTCAGAAGCGATCTTCTTACCTCGTGGTTACAGCGCGAGCAGCACACAGTGAAAATCGTGCAGGCTCGCGCTTCAGCCTTCCTTTGTCTGTCTATCAGCTGAGGTCCCGCCCTCATTTCCTGTTTCTGCAAGGGCGGGACCTCAGCTGATAGACAGACAAAGGAAGGCCGAAGCGCAGCCTGCACGCTTTTCACCGCGTGCTGCTCGCGCCGTAACCACGAGGTCAGATAAGGACAAGAAGATCGCTTTTGACATGATTCGGATGGAGGGAGGGACAGAAGGTGGGCCCTGGAACTCGGGTGAAAGGGACGGACGACGGGTGGGCCCTGGAACTCGACGGATGATGGGCGGGCCCTGGAACTCGGAGGGGAGGGGCGGAGCTATGGGCATGCGGCGTCGGGCCCCCCTGGAGGCCCGGGCCCGGGGACTTTTGTCCCCCCGTCCCCCCCTCTCGGCGGCCCTGACTCAGAGAAAAAAACCGGTAAGTATAGAGGAACAAGGGAACAACTGCAAACACAGCAGCTGTGGTGTCTAGCCTTTATAAACCTCCCCCTGGAGTTGGTTGGTAGAATGAGCATGGACAGGGCAAGAAAACCATGTGCTGAACTCCATCCAGCAACAACCATTACCACCACCCTCTCCAATCTATTACTCAGCAAGCTAAGGTAGTTGGAGAGCAGAGTGACTGGCTGATGCTGAATTGGGCTCTTTGGATCTGCTGCTGAGTGGGTGCAGGTTGTGGCCTTCCCCCTCATTCAGCTGAAAGACAGCTCCTTAAGAACTGCAATGCGCTTAATCATTGTAAACACTATAGCAATGCTGAGTAAGGAAGATGGTGCAGAATGAATATATGCAACCTAGGCTATTAGAATGTAAGTGCACATGCCCTAAAAGAGTTCTAGGATTCAGAGAACACAGTATAAAACAATGCAAGCTTACCTAGAGGAGTAATTCCATAGAATTCAGCTTCATGTCTGAGTACATTAATACTCACGCCTCTTAAAAAAAAATAACAAATAATCTTTAGACAACCATACGTTTATTAAATCCCAAAGGCTTGCAAATTAAAATATTCAGGAGCCTCATAAAAAGGGTACCTTTTCTATCCTGCTAGTTTGTCAGTATTCTTACAACTAATTTTATTCATTTCATTGTGTAAATAGCTACTTTGATAAATCTACTTTGCAATAAGAGAATTAAATGCAAGCTATTTTCCAAAATATATTGACTAGTGTGCATGCTTTGGTTCAATATTTTTATAAGAAAAAAAAATCTACACACAAGACTGCACAAATGCAACAAGGTCTGCAACCAAGAGGATACCCTTGAAGAGGTACACACTGTTTTTCACAGCAAATCTATGAAAACTTGGCCGGTTCAAGTATTTGGAAGTTAAAATTCAGTGACGTGCCGAGTCATACATTGAAGAAATCCAATGAGGGGAAGAAGGGGGGAGAGAACTCATCAGAAATGTATTTATTAATTTTTGCTACCAACCTTTCCAATAAAAATGGCCCAAACTGAAGTAGTACAATAATCATGGTCTATCTAAAAATAATGCAGTAATATCAAAATCATAAATAATAATACTACAATAATTCATATATAATACAAAAGTCTAATAACAAAAAAAACATCTAAATTGTGTTTGATGATCACAAAGTAGTCAAAAAGTGTGACAAAGTGGGGGTCACGGTAAGGGATATTGAAGGTATAGTAAAACAATGTGATAATGGGGCATTAGAGGGACTTCATGAAGAATAGTGGGCATGATATTCAAGGCAATTTAAGCAGAAAGGAGCCTCTTCTGCCACCTTAAATTGCTTCTAGCCACCTAAGTGGAGTTTTCAGTGGCACTTAACCAGACAGTGTCACTGAATATCCCCACAGACTGCCCAACTAAAACGTAGACAGGTCAGGGGCAGCAATGGGAACAGTGCTGGGGAAGAGCCCGAGGGTATGCAGGTGTCGATGATATTCTGTGCCAGCATCTGCATAGCTAAGCGGCCAAATTTAGGACAGCTGAGAAGTCAACCTAAATTAGGCCACTTAGATATGCGGGTGCCAGCACTGAATATCAGGCTGGCACCAGATAACCTCTTTTTTTTTCCCCCTTTCCCAAAACAGACCCCCCCCCCCCCCCCCCCCCCCCCCACACACACACAAAAATGCACCCTCCTTCCCTCACCCCTCCCTGTTCCTTCCGGACCTACCTGTATCCGTGACCTCTTGCAAGCCAGCTGCAGCAAGAGGTCGAGGCACCCATTTTGGACAGGCGCCGCAAGGGACAGGAATGAGGGGACTGCACTCCTGCTCCCAACAACTCCACTGGACCACCAGGGATACAGGTGGGCCTACCTGGACAGTTGAGGGGTGGTGGGGTTCTTGCCATGGGCTGGAGGGAGGAAAAGAAGGGGCACTGTCGGGGGCAGGAGGGGACTCGGGGGCTCTTTTAAAAAACAAAGTTACATAAGTACATAAGCACTGCCACGTTGGGAAAAGACCAAAGGTCCATCAAGTCCAGCACTCTGTCTCCGACAACGGCCAATCCACGCCCCATAAACCTGGCAAAAAAACCCAAATTTAATAATGATGATCACTGGACTTTTCCTTCAGGAATCTGTCCAGACCCCCTTTAAACTCAGCAAGGCCAGCTGCAGTCACTTCCTTTTCCGGCAATGAGTTCCAGAGTCTAACTACGCGCTGAGTAAAGAAAAACTTTCTCCGATTTGTTTTAAACCTACCACATTCTAATTTCATCTTGTGTCCCCTGGTTCTATTATTGTTAGAAAGTGTAAACAAACGCTTCACATCTGTCCGCTCTACCCCACTCATTATTTTGTAGACCTCTATCATATCGCCCCTCAGCCGCCTTTTTTCCAGGCTAAAGAGTCCTAGAGTTATGCGGGCCTTGGCCCAATATTCAGCTGGGATCGTATAAATCATATGAAGGCCCCGGCTGAAAATAGACGAGGCCCGCATAAGCTCCGGCGCACAACCCACCTGAAATTATCTCCCAATATTCAGTGCTGGTGCCTGGACATGGCTTGGCACTGAATATCAAGGGATAATTTAGCAAGCGACGATCAGCATTTAAAAAAGTGCTGACCACTGCCGGCTGAATATCAAGGGGAATGTGTCCAGTTGAGGATTGCAACTGCCTAAGGATATGGACAGACTGGAGATAGCAGCACTATTGCAATGGTAAGTTGTGGTAGTTGCAGAAAGTAACCAAAATTCTGCAAGACTAAGTACGTAAGCATCACCATACTGGGACAGATTGAAGGTCCATCAAGCCCTGTATCCTGTTTCCAAGATCCCAAAAGAATAAAACAGATTTTATGCTGCTTATCCCAAAAATAAGCAGTGGATTCTTCCAAGTACCTCTTAATAACACCTTATGGACTTTTATTTTAGGAACTTGTGCAAACCTTTTTTTATACCCTGCTAGGCTAAATGCTTTAACCACATTCTCTGGCAACAAATTTCAGAGTTTGATTACACATTGAGTGAAGAATTTCTTTTAAACTGATTACTTAGTAGCTTCATTGCATGCCAGTAGCCCCACTATTGTTGAAAAGAGTAAACAAGCGATTCACACCTACCTGTTCCACTCCACTCAGTACTTTATAGACTTCTATCATATCTCCCCTCAGCTGTCTCTTCTCCAAGCTGAAGATCCCTAAAGCCTTTCCTCATAGGGAAGTCGTTCCATCCTCTATCATTTTTGTCGCCCTTCTTTGTATCTTTTCTAATTATGCTATATCTTTTTGAGATATGGTAACCAGAATTGTACACAATATTTGAGGAGTGGTAGCAGCAGGGAGTGATACAAAGGCACTATAATATTCTCAGTTTGGTTCTCCATTGCTTTCTTAATAATTCCTAACATTCGTATCCATCACTACACACTGAGCCGAGGGTTTCAACATATCATCAATGGTGACAACTAAATCCTTTCAATGGGTGGTCACTCCTCATAAGCAACTTTGCAACATGTAGCTATACTTTGGGTTCCTCTTCCCTACATGCATAATTTTGCACTTGCTCACATTAAAAGTCATCTGCCATTGGATGCCAAGTCTCAAGGTCCTCTTGTGATTTATAAATATCTTTGTGTCATCACTACTACTACTAATCATTTCTATAGCGCTACCAGACATACGCAGAGCTGTACACATTATACACAGGTACTTTTCTCTGACCCTAGGGGGCTCACAATCTAAGTCACTGTAGACAATACGCTGAACTGTTCTGTGCAGTGTGTGGCGACAGCCAAAAAAGCAATCAGGATGCTAGGAATTATTAGGAAAGAGATGGTATTTAAGATCAATACTATAATGCCTCTGTATTGCTCCAAGGTGCAACCTGTCACCTTGATACACTGGACAGGGCGTCGCCATTTTGAATACGGCACTGGAAGAGGAGAGTGTATGCTACACCCTCCTCTATCACAGTGGTACGGGGGGGGGGGGGGGGGGGGTTGGCTGCTAGACCACCAAGGAGGGTGGGGGGTTGTGTTGGCAGCTCATTTGGGTCACCAGGGATGTTTTGGTGTAAGAGGGAGGTTGGGGGACTGGAGATCCCCTGTGCCTGGTGTTGGGGGGACTGGAGGTCTGCTGGACCTCCAACCCCCATGTCGCTGTCTGAGGGGAGCTTGGGGGGGCACTAGGCCACCAGGGATGAAGAGATGGCGGGGGTCCGGGGGGTCCAATGGACCTTAATGTCCTGCGTTTGACAGGTTCAGGCTATTGACAGCACATGCTCAGGCACAATCCTCCCGCTCTTTTACCTCTATGATCAGAGCTAATAGAGTGCCTAAATTTGAATGCTATTAGCTCTGATCATAGGGGCGTTAATGCCCCGTGCTGTTCCAGCACAAAGTTTAGAGCACTGCTTGGAATGGCGCGGAGCTTCTGATCATTGGGACATTAGTGACTGTTGTTTAGAGTGTCCAATATGTGGAGAGAAAAGACTTGGGAAGTCCTTACTTTGAATTTAATAAAGCTATTGTTTTACTTACAACTATTATGTGTGGTGTATTCCTAAGAGTTCCAGCCCTGGTGCAGAGTCACATTACCACAAGCTCTTGAAACTGAATTACAATGTGATTTAAAAAATTCCTGAAGACATAAAATAATTTTGAGGCCCTTTTCAGCTTCTTTCAAGATGAGATGTTATAATAATTGAGCTTGAGTAAAAAAAATAAATACTAAAGCAAATTTTGCATTACCTACTAATTATTTTTTTTTATTGCAGCAGTACAATAAGGTGCACATGAGGGAAGAAGAAATTTTAATACTTTGCAATAGTATTTGTATTAGCACATACCTTAAGTCTAGCTCCTTTGTTCGGAGAAAGTTGAGAATAGGTGCAAATGCAGCTGGATCTCTGTCAATAAATATCTGCAAATGTAAAGAAGCAAAAAGGAGATTATCTGATTGAATTTTAAATTTAACAGAAATATATGCTATGGACTGTATTCAAATGAAGCTCGCTGTTTAAGTAGGTTTTCCTTCTTCATTAACCAGTGTTATAGAAACACAGTGGGGCTCATTTTCAAAAGAGAAAAAAAGTCTCAAAATGGCATAAAGTAGCTTTGAGATGTTTCGAAACTTGGATTTGAGACATTTTTCTCTGCAGTGCGTCCAAATCAAAAGGGGGAGTGTTGGGGGTGGGATTTGGGTGTTGCGGCCATATGGACCATCAATCTCAACATTTGCTGAGCTGAAACCTGCTGGTTGCTATGGACCTGTGAGACAAGCGTTATTAAGGTATTCACTCTCGCCTCAGAAATGAAGGCCCGAGCCTGCACTGTATCCAGCAGGGCTCTTACGTATTCCAATAAGTGAACTGGATGTAGGTGGGACTTGGGGTAATTCAAGACAAACCTCAGTAGGCTCCAGCACCTGAATAGTTAGGCGCATGGACTCCATGGCTCCTTCCTGAGATTTGCTCTTGATCAGCCAGTTGTCTAGGTAGGGAAACACATACACCCCCAGTCTGCATAGATATGCTGCGACTTCCACCAGACACTTGGTAAAAACTCTGGAGCAGATGCTAGACCAAATGGCAGAATATGATACTGATAGTGGTGTCCCCCCAGGTGAAATCCGAGATACTTTCTGTGACGTGGAAGTATCAAAATGTGGTATAGGTGTCCTTTACAATGGCTTTCAAGGTTTGAAGGTGCTTCTGTTGTGTTTTATTATGTGTTTTGGGTTTTTTTTTGTTTTTATTTCCCGCTTTGCATAAAGGCCGTTTATATAAATAAAATATAAATATTCTGCAAGTCCTGAGAACATAGCCAATTGTTTTCTTGAATTAGAGGAAGAAGGGTGCCCAAAGAAATCATCCTGACTTTTACCTTGACCACAAAATTTGTTCAGGGCCCTTAGGTCTAAGATGGGCTGGAATACCCACGAATTTTTGATGACAAGGAAGTACCTAGAATAGAATCTCTTCTTCCCCTGGTGGCAAGGGTTCGATTGCTTGGGCCTGCAGAAGACCATAGATCTCCTCTACAAGTACCTGCTTGTGCTGAGAGCTGATGAAAGGTGCTCTCGGTGGGCAATTCGGTGGTCTCTGATGTCAATTCACTGTGCACCAAAAATGGACTATTTAAAGAACCAACTGGTCGGAGGTTACAAGGAGCCACCTGTGCTGCTAAAACATGAGCCTTCCTCCAACCGGTAAGCTGACCAGGATGGATACTTGCTGGCGGCTATGCTCTGCTAGAGCCAGTCAAAATCCCATGCCCTGTTTTGAATGGACAGCCGGCTGGGAATTCTGAGCACGGGGATGGCAAGGCCGGGGATGGAAAGGCCTAGGATGCTAGCCTGAGTCACCTGAGCAGAGTGAGCGGGAAGCAGGAACCTATGCCTTTGAGAGTAATAGGTTCGCCACCTAGGCCTGCTGGAAAACCTTCTTGTTGAAGAAGACGCAGATGGAGGATGGTGAGACAGAGTGTGGATGGTGTCCGTATGTCTTTTTTTATTTGGAGGTCAGTGACCTCTTCCACTTTTTATCCAAACAAATTGTCCCCTTTGCACGGCATGTCCTCAAATCTCTCGAACTGCTGGTTCAAGGTCAGAGACTAGCAGCCAGGAGAGTCTGCGCATCCCCACAACCATGCCACAGTCTGGATGCAACATCAAAAGTATCATAGGCACCCCTGGCCAGATAATGCCTACACTTCATCTGCTTGTTGGCCAGCTGGTGAAGCTCTGTGGCTTACACTGAAGGGAGAGAGTCCGATAGACTCAGTGAACTGTTCACTAAAGATTCCAAGTAAAGGCTCATGTAGAGATGGTAGGACTGGATGCGGGCAACAAGCAACGAGGCCTGAAAAGTCTTTCTTCCAAATGAATCCAAGGTTCTAGCCTCTCGTCCCGGGTGCGCCGAGGCACGAGACCAAGAACTATTGGCCCGTTTGAGAGCGGATTCAACCACTATGGAATGGTTAGGCAGTTGTGTCCTCTCAAACCTGGGAGCTTCCTGGATACGATAATGCATCTCCACCTTTTTGGGTGCGACTTGCACAGTGAGGGGAGACTCCCAGTTCTTCAATAGTGTGTCCTTAAGGATAAGATACAATGGCACAGTTACCCCTTCCTTAGGAGGAGAATTATAGCCTAGGACAGACATTTCCACCCTACGCTCTTCCTCCATCTCCATCTTAAATGGGATGGCCACTGCCATCTCCCTCATAAAACCAGTGAAAGAGAACACCTCTGGTGGAGATTTCAGTCTCTCTCTCAAGGAGAGAAATCAAGATGGTATACCATGCGACTCCTCCTCCAAGAAATGATGTAGATCTTCATCTGACTCCCAATCAGCAAGAGTAATCACAATCATATTCTTCCACATATTCAGAGGAAGCTGAATGTCTGCATTGATCTCAGCCTGGTGGAGCGAGGTCTAAAGAGCCCTAAAGTACAGCCCTACTCTCAGATTCCGGGGAAGCTTCCTCCCCCAATGTTGAGTGCAGTACTGCATGTCCAGACATCGGCACCACGTGAGGCGCGGGCAAAGATCTGGGCACCGACACCAATGAAGCCTCAGTGAGGGCCTGGGGCTGTTCCTCTGGTGATGCAAACACCCTTGAGAAGGCCCCTGCAGTAACTGTGCCAGCTGCTTTCAGAGCATGCTCCTGAACCACTCATCAAAGGTGGGTATCGGCAAAGGCATGGGAACCAGGAAAAGGCAGCCTGAGAAGGCATCAGTACCCAACCAGTGGCAAAGACTGGGCCGCTCAATGACTTTTAAGAAGGGTGAGTGCTCCTCCTGGCACTGGTGCATCCAATGTCCCGGTGCTCCCAGGACCATGCGTCAAGAAGACCAATGCTTATGCTTCTTGGGATTCCCCTGATGCATAAAGCCTCGATCTCCTGGTGCAGACGAGGACGACGCAGAACCCGTGCATGTCCTCGGAGTTGGGTCTGATTCTAACCAGTTCCAGAGCCTACTATCAGCGCCCGGTGTCGAGACAGGTGGAGACCCCCTCAATGCTGGTGCACTCCCAGTGGATGCTGAAGTCTAAGCAGCCATGGAGGTCGATCCCACCGATGCTGAAGTCAATGTTTTGGCCTTTGAGGAGCCAAATATTTGCTCTTTGAGGCAGTCGCTCCCGCTGAGTTCTCACCTGCATTTTTAAACAGAGATCACAATCAGAGGGGTCCATGATCTGGGCCAAAGCACACGATGCACTACGAGTGCGGGTCCGTGGCAGAAATCACCCATCTACATTGGGAGCACCTTTTGAAGCCACTCTGTGCCTTCTATGACATTGAAAAAAGAATCTCGGCCAAATTAACTCCTGAATCTTGAACTCTCAAAAAGGGGCAGCAAATGAGGTTGATGCTGCAACCTAAACCGAGCAGCCACACCCGAAAAACAAAGAAAGCTTTAAAAGTCCAAAAAAAACTCTATGAAATAAAAGGAGCTCGACTAAAATGAGAGAGAGAAAATTCAGGATCAAAAGAAAAGAAAAATTCTATTCTGTGATTTCTATTCCGCTTTTCACTTGCGATTCAAAGTGGGTCACAGAGCAAAGAGATATCCCAACTGTACTGAATTACATTAAAATCAATAATCCAATCTTAGTAAAAATATCCATCTAAGTCATTTTTATAAAACATAACATTAAGAAATGAACAAACAAGTTTTCTCAAATGGGAAGGCACTTTACAAATATCAGCACAGGGTAAAGAACACACAAATGCATCCTCTGCTGCAGAAAACACAAGACTGGAGGACCCACGCATTGGGCAGGAAGGCACTTGCGCATGAACAGTGGGACACTACTAGAAGTTTCTACATTACTCATTGGTCAGCACCTGCACCAGGCTCTATTGGATGATGTTACCCAGATGTGAGAATAAGACGACCTGCTTGTCCTCGGAGAATACATGATATCAGAGATGCACATTTGCCAAAGCTGACATATTCCAAATTAATAAAGTCAATAAAATGGGGGGTTTTTCTGTCTGTTGTCTGAGCATTAAATTTTTCCCATTTGCTTTGGTACCAGTGTCTCTTTTCTGCTTTTCTTTGTTGTTTTTCCTAACTCTTTCCAGGGTTTCATCTCCATTGGACATGTCTTCTCTTTCAAAATCCACCAACCATCTCTGTGTCCCTATGCTTCCCCGTGTCCAGCTTATCCCGTCTCTTCCCTTCCTCTCAAGCCCACACTACTCTCTTTCTTGCCCCTCCTGCAGTTCAGCATCTTTCTCTCCCTCCCTCCTTCACTTGGGCAGCATCTCTCCCCCCCTCCAGTCTAATTTTCTCTAACTCTTCCTCCTCCATTACCCCAATGGGTCTGGCATGTCTCCCCCTGCATATCTGGCATGTCTCTCTCTTTTGTCTTCCTCCACCCCAAGTCCAGTCTCTCTCTACCCCCTGAAGGTCTGGCATCTATCCAAATTTGCTCACCCCCTCACCGGTTCCAGTCTCTCCTCTTCCTCCCTCTATCACTGAGCCAAGTAACCCCCTTCTGCTGCCCACCAAAGGCTCTTAACCAGAGGACTCATCTGCTATCATCACCAGAACAGAAGTTAATAACATCAACCCAACAAAAATAGGTGAGTTAAATCAGTCCTGCAGTGAAAATGTGCTAACAGCACAGAACAGATCATATATTGAACTGGTGCTAGTCGATCTGCCCTGTGCTGATGCTCTAAGCAGTAGATTATTTTGGAGGCAACTACACAGGTTTGCATTTAGGAAATACAGGTTGATGACCTTATGTACTGACATGTCTGACTTCACTTTGGAAGGGTCGAGGATGACACTTTGTCCTCAGACCTGTGCAAGCGCTCAGAAAAACTTTAAGGAGCCACATGTCAATCTCAATAGGACCTGAAAGTCATCCTTTGAGGCCGACCTTTTTAAAGTCACTGCACTAGGAGGTGGACCACTGAAGAGCCTCTAACATACAGTCAGCCAATCACTGCACAGAAGAGGCGATCTTTTCTTTTATCTGTACTAAAAGAAGCTTCTTCTTAGCATCCTAGTGTTGCAGAGACAACTGAGGCAGATCTTTCAGGCTTGTAAGGACATGAGTACAATGCTTCCTTTCAGCTTGATTGCGAGTCCAAGCAAAATTAGACACAGAATATAAGCCAAAATTCTGGATTTCTGTGCCACATTGCAAGCAGGGCTGGAACCCTGACTTTGGTGACATGGCAAAAAGTAAAAGCAAAATACCCATAATTTTATGATTTTCTTTTTTTTTATTTTAGGAAAAAAAAAACATCAGAGGACAAGCTTATCAGAAAACACCTTTGTTTTTATGTCCATTTGGCGGTACAGAAAACAGAAGGAGACTATTATGCATGTTCAGAACTTTAAATCAAATTCTAAGCAGTAGGAGAGCTATTCTATCCCAGCATGACCTGCAATGACATCATCTACTTGTGTACTTGACTAAGTCCTATTTATAGATAGAAATAATTTTTTTCACATACAATATTCTGCCTCCTCGCTCCATATCCAGATGGAAGAACTCAACATGACAGGAAGTAGAAAACTAGCCATAAGGACTAAAAAAGTGAAGCAGGAGGAATCCACATATCCATGGTAGCTCAAGTAAGAGACTGAGGAACAGTGAAGACAGCTATGTACACAGAACTCCCTCACATGCTCATACTTTTTGCTCTTTGACCTCTGTGAGGACATGGTTCACATCAGCACTGTCAGATAGCTTCACCCACTGGTGTGACTTATTTCATTCTGGTTGTAGATAATAAAGGAACACCAAACAAACAAGGAGGCATATACTAACCTACCAAAATGGAAGCAGATAGCAACAACAAACAAAGTAGTCCAAAAAGGAGTTCAAAAGTTTATTAATAAAAATATACCCAATGTTGCCACATTTTGCCTAATAAGGCTGCATACAGGGTCAGTGAGCATTTTCAAGCACAAGAACAGTACAACAAAAGTCTTCCAACAATCCGGCTCTCTCATAAAATGAGGGCAGGGAACCACCACTGAAACAAGTCAAAAGCATTTCAACGGTGTTTCCCTGCCCTCATTTTGTGAGAACAACTGTCTATCTAGCCCAGTATCCTGCTTCCAACTCTGGCCAATCCAGGTCAAAAGTACCTGGCAGAAACCCAGTTAGTAGAAACATCCCATGCTACCAATCCCTGGGCAAGCAGTGGCTTCCCCCATGTCCATCTCAATAACAGACTATGGACTTTTCCTCCAGGAACCTGTCCAAACCTTTTTTAAACCCAGATACACTAACTGCTGTTACCACATCCTCCAGCAGCAAGTTCCAGAGCTAAACTATTCTTTGAGTGAAAAAATATTTCCTCCTATTTGTTTTAAGAGGATTTCTATGTAATTTCATTGAGTGACCCCTGGTCTTTGTACTTTTTGAGAGTGAAAAGTCGATTCACTTTTACCCATTCTACACCACTCAGGATTTTCTAGACCTCAATCATATTCCCCCTCAGCCATCTCTTTTCCAAGCTGAAGAGCACTAACCTCTTTAGCATTTCCTCATATGGGAGGAGTTCCATTCCCTCTATCATTCTGGTTGCTCTTCATTGAACCTTTTCTAATTCCGCTATCAGGCTTATTTTCGAAAGAGGACACCCATCTTTCGACACAAATCAGAAGATGGGCGTCCTTCTCACAGGGTCGTCCAAATAGGTATAATTGAAAGCCGATTTTGGACGTCCCCCAACTGCTTTCTGTCGCAGGGACAAAGTTCACAGGGCATGTCTGAGGCGTAACAAAGGCAGGACTTGGGCGTGCCTAACATATGGACGTCCTCGACCCATAATGGAAAAAAAAGGGCGTCCCTGACAAGCACTTGGACGACTTTACCTGGTCCTGTTTTTCTTACAACCATGCCACAAAAAGGTGTCCAAACTGACCAGTTGACCACCGGAGAGAATCGGGGATGACCTCCCCTTATTCCCCCAGTGGTCACTAACCCCCTCCCACCCTCAAAAAACATCTTTCAAAATATTTTGTGCCAGCCTCAAATGTCATACTCAGGTCCATCACAGCAATATGCAGGTCCCTGGAGCAGTTTTAGTGGGTACAGTGCACTTCAGGCAGGTGGACCCATGCCCATCCCCCCCCTACCTGTTACACTCGTGGTGGTAAATGTGAGCCCTCCAAAACCCACCACAAACCCACTGTACCCACATCTAGGTGCCCCCCTTCACCCGTAAGGGCTATGGTAGTGGTGTATAGTTGTGGGTTTGGGGGGGGCTCAGCACACAAGGTAAGGGAGCTATGTACCTGGGAGCAATTTATGAAGTCTACTGCAGTGCCCCCTAGTGTGCCCGGTTGGTGTCCTGGCACGTCAGGGGGACCAGTGCACTACGAATGCTGGCTCCTCCCATGACCAAAGGGCTTGCATTTGGTCATTTCTGAGATGGGCGTCCTTGGTTTCCATTATCGCCGAAAATCAAAAACGACCAGGTCTAGGGACGACCATCTCTAAGGACGACCTAAATTTCAAGATTTGGGCGTCCCCGACCGTATTATCAACATGAAAGATGGACGTCCATCTTGTTTCGATAATACAGGTTTCCCCGCCCCTCCATCGGGACGTTTTGCGAGGACGCCCTCAGCAAAACTTGGGCATCCCTTTCGATTATGCCCCTCTATATCTTTTTTGAGATAAGGCAACCAGAACTGAATGCAATACTCAAGGTAAGGTCACACCATGGAGCGATACAGAGGCAATATAATATTCTTGGTCTTATTTTGCATCTTTCCTAATAATTCCTAGCATCCTATTTGCATTTTTGGCTGCAGCTGCACACTGGGTACAAAATTTCAGTGTATTATCTACAATGACACCTAAGGTGGACTTTAGCATCAGGTAACCATGATTCGGATTATTCTTCCCAATGTGCATTACTTTGCATTTGTCCACATTAAAATGTGTTTTGAGAACTTTGAATAGTTTTGTGTCATCTGCAAATTTAATAACCTCACTCGTCCTGATTTCCAGATCATTTATAAATATGTTAAATATTACAGATCCCTGCAGCACTACACTATTCACCCTCTTCCATTGAGAAAAATGGCTATTTAACTTTACCCTCTGTTTTCTGTCCAATAACCAATTCCTAATCCACAAGGACATTGCCTCCTATTCCATGACTTTTTCATTTTCGTAGGAGTCTCTCATGAGGAAGTTTGTCAAAAGCTTTCTGAAAATCTAGATACACTTTTGTCATACTCTTCTTGTGCTTTAAAAACTTCCACTGATCCCTGATGCAGCCTTATTAGGCGAAATGTGGCCACGTCATACAGTAAAACAAAGGAAGGCGTAATAGGCCCGCTGCTCAACATTTTTCTGCAGTGTTAATCTCTTACCAGAAATTCTAAAAAGTTAAATGACCTACACAATTAACTTCTGCAGTGAGGAGGCAACTGTGCTATTTTAAATGTATACTTGCACAGATACTTAATAAAATAGCTAAATTAAAAACCTATAAGTCTGGCTACAGATGAACCTGATGAGCTTTCTTACTTACAGCCCCAGTTTCATCCCGCAGTGTTGAAATTCGTCCACTTAGCAAACTGAAAAACACATAAAAGCATATGATTACTATCAACTGCGAATTACAATACGATACAGCATGTTTGCAAAGCATTGTTTCTCACTTATAGATGTTTTCCATTGAAGAAGGGCTAATCAGAAATATAAGTGGGTAATGCCATCCAGAGGTTCCAGAACAGGATAGCTCTCCCAGAGCTCAGAAATAAGTGAGAAGTTATGAGAATGCATGACTCTTCTGGTAATCACTTCAATACCTCATTTAATTCCATAGCTCAGAGAGGAATGCAACTGTATAGAATGTGGGAGGGATGGTGTGCTTTCAATTCTGCTGACTATGGAAAATATCTATTACAGGTGAGAAATAATGCTTTTCCATCAACAAGAAGGATTCAGTCAGGCACATTAATGGGCCCCAAGCTCAAGCCTGCTCAATTTAGTTATTAGGTTTTCCACTGTCCAACAGAAGTAAAAGAACATGGAAAGGATCTTGCAGGAAGTAGTCATATAACTGGGGAAAAATATGAAGAATCACTCCTGATTGGCCCCTTCAGAAATTAGCCCAGGTATATCCAGGATCCCAGTAGGAACACACATGGGAGACTGGATGTCAAGCCTAGTTCTCCTTCCTTGGCTGAAAAACTTGCCTGTCTTGGAGTTTCGCCAAGCCAATATGAGGTCCACTCATAGAGGTGGTCACCTGACCCCTAAGTAGAGCCACAGCTGCTTCTTTCAGTCCTTACACTTCAAGGTCTCAAAAGGAGTTGATTCAGAAAATTTCTCTGACAAATAATGGTGTCAGTCACATATGCTGCTGACAGGTCCTGCACGGAACTTTATTCCAGGCTAAAATCTGAGGCTCTGGGGTACTTGAGGGCTACTAGTTTTGCTCAGCAAACAGCATTGCCTTGCCTGCCACCACCTAGACTGTCTTCTCCCAAGCTAAAGGCCAAGATTGCTGGAGTTCTAGATGGCTGACTATGGTCTCAGACTTGACATGGACCTGTTTCTCCACCAGGATCACTGTCACTGCTTCAGCTGCCCCAGACCACAGCCCCCCTCCCAGCCTATCAGGCTCAACTCTATGGTATAAAATAACCATGGAGGAGACTCCTATCAATTTGCCAGAGACAACTGTGAAAGTCACCTACTCAAACTCCTTCCAGTCTCCTGAGAGAGAAAGAGAAAAGTAGCCTTGTGACTCTGTGCTAATGGAGGTCACACTGAAAGGAATCTAAACTGGGAGAGAGACAAATGGATCTAAGCCAGGTCACAAGTACCTGGCAGAAACCCAAATCATGGCAACACTCCATACTACAAATCCCAGGGCAAGCAGTTGCTTCCCATGTCTGTCTCAATAGCAGACTATGGACTTTTCCTTCAGAAATCTGTCCATACTTTTTTAAAACCCAGATATGCTAACCGCTGTTACCACATCCTCCGGCAAAGAGTTTCAGAGCTTAACTATTCATTCAATGAAAAAATATTTCCATGTAATTTCCTCGAGTGTCCCCTAGTCTTTATACTTTTGGAACGAGTAAAAAAAAATTGATTTACTTCTACTCGTTCTGCACCACTCAAGATTTTGTAGACCTCAATCATATCTCTCCTCATCCGTCTCTTTTCCAACCTGAAGAGCCCTAACCTCTTCAGCATTTCCTCATACGAGAGGAGTTCCATCCCCTTTATCATTTTAGTCACTCTTCTTTGAACCTTTTCTAATTCCGCTATATTTTTATTTAGATACAGCAACCAGAATTGAACGCAATACTCGAGATTACCTCTACTTCAAGAAGCAGGTAAAGCTTGGATTTTCTCCAAGTTTAATATTTGCTATCCCACCCTATGGAAGCCTTCAGGGCAGTTTACAATATAATATAGCGAGAAAAGAAAAAGTAAAGCATAACTATAAGACATGACATAAAGAGGGCAGTAGGGGTAGAACTATAATCATGACAGTAAACCGGGTATTTTATTTATTTATTTATTGCATTTGTATCCCACATTTTCCCACCTTTTTGCGGGTTCAGTGTGGCTTACAATATGAGTTGAATGTTGGAAATACAATTGTTACAGATAGTTATGGATTATATTATGCAGGGTTATGCGAAACAATTGAGGTGTCGTTAAGGGATGTAATAATGGAACATAGGCATTGCAACTTTGGAAGGAAACAATGGGAGCTTAGGGGCGATAGAAAGGTATGAAGTCATATGGTATATAACTTTCTGTGAGAAAAGGTATGAGTGATGTGATAATACGGGAATGGGAGTTCCGAGGTGAATGTACGATGCATTAGTGAACAGTAAGTGTGGACTTTATGTGTTTTGTTTCTTTCCGTAGACTTGTTCGAAAAGATGAGTCTTCAATAATCTGCGGAAGGAAGCTTGCTCGTTGGCTGTTCTTAGGTTGCGCGGCAGTGTATTCCAAAACTGCATGCTCATGTGAGAAAAGGTTGACGCGTGTAATGTTTTGTATTTCACGCCTTTGCTATTGGGGAAGTGGAGGTTAAGGAAGGTTCGGGATGATCTTTTGGCATTTCTGGGTGGTAAGTCTATCAACTCAGACATGTAGGATGGGGCTTCACTGTGAATGATTTTGTGGACTAATGTGCATACTTTAAAAGTGACACGTTCCTTGAGTGGAAGCCAGTGCAGTTTTTCTCTTAATGGTTCTGCACTTTCATATTTTGGCTTTCCAAAGATGAGTCTGGCTGCCGTATTCTGGGCTGTTTGAAGTTTCCTCAGTGTTTGTTCTTTGCAGCCTGCGTATAGTGAGTTGCAATAATCCAAATGGCTGAGCACAAGGGATTGCACTAGGCTGCGAAAGACGGATCTTGGGAAGTATGGTCTTATCCTTTTTAGTTTCCACATGCTGTAAAACATCTTTTTTGTTGTGTTGTTAGCATGAGTTTCAAGCGTTAGGTGGCGGTCGATGGTGATTCCAAGGATTTTTAGCGTTTCTGAGACTTGAAGGTTCAGGTTTGGAGTGTTTATGGTTGTGAATTCTTTTGTGTTGTATTGAGAGGTGAGAATCAGGCATTGAGTTTTTTCTGCATTTAATTTCAGTCGAAATGCATCCGCCATGTGTTCATGATGTGTAGGCTTTGATCAATTTCGTTGAAGATTTCGTTTATGTCCTGTTTGAAGGGGATGTATATTGTCACATCATCAGCGTAAAACAGTAGGATAGCTCCACAACAATCAGGCCAGTTCCAACTATCAGTCATAAATAGGTAGTATTATTGATAGAAATCAGCAAATAGGTAAGTTTTAAGATCAGCTTTGAAGTTCAATAGGGAAGATTGTAATCTTGACAAGTTGAGGTCCTTGTATGGAAAAGATAGTCTTTCTAATATGTTCATGAACTAGTATACATTAGTTTGGAATTATAAATTGGCTCTTTTGAGCAGACCTTAATATCCTGTGTGGACAATAAGAAATTAAGAGTCAGGAAACACATAATGGGTCATTTGAGGATAGAGTTTTGAAGACAAATAATAGGATTTTATAGGTAATCCTATGAGTTATAGGTAGCCAGTGTGCATCTTTAATATAGGATGTAATATGGATGAATTTCCTAACCTTTGCTATCAATCTGATTGCTATGTTTTGGACAATCCAAAATTCCTTAACCCTAAATCCCTGGTATAAGAAATTACAATAATCTAGTTGCGTTATGACTAAAGAATGAACCAAAATATTAAGTGCTCTGGGTTTATAAAAGCAACTGCGAACTACCTGAGAGATTTGAAGACAGAAATGAAGTTCAGAGTCTAGTAGGACCCCTATAATGCAGACTGTATCTACTTGAGGTACCTGAATACCAGAAAGAATGGGTATAGGCAAAGGTGTATTCTCCCTAAGCCTTTAATACATAGGGTGACTGACTATACACTCATTCTGCACCTGGATTAGTTTTGGAGGCCGTACCTTGCGAAGGATGTTAAAAAAATGGAAGCGGTGCAAAGAAAAGCTACGAAAATGGTATGGGATTTGCGCTCCAAGACGTATGAACAAAGACTTGCTGACCTTAACATGTATACCCTGGAGGAAAGGAGGAACAGGGGTGATATGATACAGACGTTCAAATACTTGAAAGGTATTAATCCGCAAAAAAAATCTTTTCCGGAGATGGGAAGGCGGTAGAACAAGAGGACATGAAATGAGATTGAAGGGGGGCAGACTCAAAAAAGATGTCAGGAAGTATTTTTTCACGGAGAGGGTGGTGGATGCTTGGAATGCCCTCCCGCGGGAGGTGGTGGAGATGAAAACGGTAACGGAATTCAAACATGCGTGGGATATGCATAAAGGAATCCTGTGCAGTAGGAATGGATCCTCAGCAGCTTAGCTGAAATTGGGTGGCGGAGCAGGTGGGGGAAGAGAGGTTGGTGGTTGGGAGGCGAGGATAGTGGAGGGCAGACTTATACGGTCCGTGCCAGAGCCGGTGATGGGAGGCGGGAAATACTGCTGGGCAGACTTGTACGGTCTGTGCCCTGAAAAAGGCAGGTACAAATCAAGGTAAGGTATACACATATGAGTTTATCTTGTTGGGCAGACTGGATGGACCATGCAGGTCTTTTTCTGCCGTCATCTACTACGTATGTTACTATGTTATATCTTGTTTAACTTTACAAAGAAATTGCCTTTAGTTTAGCCACCTATATCTGCACTTGGCCTCTTAGCTATATGGTATACTCTATTGTAGAAAAACATTACTATCATAGCTATGTTATTTGAATGCTTTTGGTGGGTGGGATAGCAAATCCTGAATTAAACTTGAATTAAACTTAAACTTAATTGTGTGCTTATTAGATATTTCATTAGTATTATCCTGACATCATATTATATCTGTGTTATTTGAATTTCAGTGCTGTTAAATGTGTATACTTTTGATCCTGTTTCATGGTAGTCCTATTATTAGGTTTCAATTTGCTGTTTTCAAGATTCTCATTCATTGTATATATGTTTATATGTATTCATTTTACTTTGTTATGCTGTTAACAAAATTGTAATTTTTAAGTTAAACTGTACCTGCTATGCACTGCCTCGGGTGAAACTCTTCATAATGGTGGTTAATAAATCCCAATAAATAAATAGGGTGATGTCGCACCACAGAGCAATACAGAGGCATTATAGTATCCTTGCTCTTATTCACCATACCTTTCCTAACAATTCCTAGCATCCTGTTTGCTTTTTTGGCCACCAATGCTCACTGGGAATGATTTCAGCATATGGTCTACAATATCATCTAGATCTTTTTCTTGGGTGCTGACTCCAAAGGTGGACCCTAGCATCAGGCAACTATGATTTAGATTATTCTTCCCAATGTGCACCACTTTGCATTTGTTCACATTAAATTTCATTTGCCATTTGGATGCCCAGTCTTCCAATTTCGTAAGCTCTCCCTGAAAATTTTCACAGACTGCATGTGTTTTTAACAACTTTGAATAGTTTTGTGTCATCTGCAAATTTTATCACCTCACCGTGGCCCAGCATTCACCATAAACTCTCCCTTCAAAGCTGCATGACTGACTATGGAAGAACGGCAGCCTGTTAGAGGAACCTAAGGAATGCTTAAGGTCAATTCTCTCCAAATACTTGACCTGCTCAGCTCTGTACTTATAACCATACTTCAAACAGCAAACAAAGGAAATCAACAACTCTATAACATGAGAGCTACTGTGGCCTCTCGCCTGATATAAATTCTCCCTACTGCTGCGTGACTGACTTAGAATGGCAGTTTAAATGAAGAACCCTACCTAATTACAGCAAGTCATAGCGTCACTTTGAAGTCTGCACACCAGCACAACCATACCTCCCCACCTTATGAGTTCCTGAGACACCATGACCTCTCCTCACCATCAGTAGCTTCCACTGTCTAGAACTCAGTTCTGAAAACTTTAACAGCGCATATTTAAAACTGATAAACAGCGCTAAACCATGTGAAAAAGCTACCACCATGAAATGGCTCACATGGATTTGCTTAGTCCTCTTGAGAATTTTGGGTGGCAACCTACCAAATAACTTAAAGCCTAATCCTATCCCTGTAATCCATAATCAGTCTAGAAAACCCTGTACTAAGAAACACCCTAAATGTAATGTCAGATACCTGCTAGACAATGCCAATATATACCGTCAGAATACTACTATGATTACAGACCAGAATAAAATGGCTAACATTCGATGGCCTAAAAGACCTCACTACCTTTTGCAATTAACCAAACAACTCTCCCCTTTGGAACACAAGTCTCAACTTACTCCTGTCCTAGCCATCTATATCAACGCTAGATCTGTGAGGAACAAGGCTCTCTTACTCAGGTATCTGCTAGACCTGGGCTTTCTGTTTATCTCAGAAACATGGCTCACAGAAGTTGATAATCTGATACTGCCCCACATCTATCCACCCGATTATGGTATTCTTCATTCTCTAAGACAGGGTAAAAAAGGAGGCGGACTTGCTCTTATCTTTAACTACTTTAGATAGTTCTGGGGTTTTCCTTGAACTTGAATACATGCTATGCAAATTCTGCAATGATTCAAAAAGAGGCAAATCAAATCAACCTACTCTTCATTTACCGTCCTCCTGGAGCTTGGTCCAAGGCAGAACCAGTACTTGTAGAGATTACTTCCTCTGCCATGTCACAATTCTCAAGGATTATCTTCCTGGGAGACTTAAACCTACACTTGGAAAATGATGCAGACATCACTATCCACAACTTCAAATCATTCCTGAAGGACTGTGAACTAACTACATTTTCTGAGGGTGCAACTCATGAATAAAGCCATATCTATGACATCCTATCCTAATAGCTTGATTAGTTCATTCAAATGGAAGCCAGTACCATGGTCTGACCTTTTTCAAATGGATTTCACCACTGATATCTGTAGGTCAAGCTTAACCAGCAACAAGTCATCCAATCTCCACCAGAGGTAAAATAAACGAGGCCACTTTCTGGTCAGGGCTAACAGATTCCCTCACTACCACATCTCCTACACATGGTTTGATCAAATCCCACTGGGACACCAAGGTGAAAGCCACACCACACAAAATTGCTCTATTTACCACTAAAAAGGTCAAGACATCCAGAAATTTGCCATGGTTTACAGAGGAACTATCCATCCTAAAAAAAGAAATGTCAACGCCTTGAAAAGCAATGGAGAAAGAACAAAATACTACTAATAAATCCAAATGGAAGTCAGCCTTCCGACGCTACAAAAAGAAGGTAGCTGACTCAATACTATAGCAGCCTAATAGGTCAAGCTGATCTTGACAACAAAATACTTTTCTCCTTAGTTAAAACACTAGCTTCCACTAATAAGGATGAGCAATCACAGAAAACATGTCCCATTGCCCAAGACCTTGCTGATCATTTCGCCAATAAGATCCTACAAATTAGGTCTGAACTACCTTAGGCTACTCCAACAGAGGAAAATAGCCCAACCAGTAGTTCGGCCTTAATCACCAGAGATCCTACAACCCGAGCACTCAAAACTGACCAAAACTGGGAATCTTTTCAACCACTAACAGCTAAGGATGTAAAATCAATACTGTTGAAATGCTCCCGAGCCAACTGCTCCCTGGATCAACGCCCAGAACACCTACTCAGATCCATCCCTATGGAAGCAGTAAACTGGTTACTCGAAGACCTCAATGAGCTGTTAAAAACTGGCTCTCCTCCTGTTAATATGGGCAAAAGTGTTCTCACTCCACTACTGAAGGGACCTGGGCTAGACGTAACACTGCTTTCAAATTACCATCCAGTGGCAAGCATACCCCTTTTTACTAAAGCATTAGAAACTTACATTAGTAAACAACTCTCTTTTTACCTGGAAAAATTTTCTATTTTACAGTGGTCACAATTTGGCTTCAGATCATCTCATAATAAAGAAACATTACTGCTAGTTCTGCCTACATATGTCAAACAACACCTATGCAAAGGCAACCAAGTAATTCTTCTCCAATTCGATATATCAGTGGCGTTCGATGCAGTTGACTACACATTGCTATTAGAACGCCTGGATCAGATAGGAATAACAGGGACTGTGCTCAAATGGTTCAGTGAATTCCTTTCAAATCGAAGTTATTCTGTCAAGCAAAACAGCCAACTTTCCAACTACTGGTCTACTAACTGCAGGGTCACGCAGGGATCTCCCCTCTCACCAATCCTGTTCAACCTCTTTATGTTATCCCTTGCCTCAATATACCTGGGACTTAATGAACTACTATTATCCAAGTAAATAAAAAAAAAATCTAAGTAAATAAATCCTGCTTCTCTTACCAGTAACAGCATCAAACAAAGATCCAACTCAATCTGTAGCAAATGGTATGACTGCTGTTAGCACCTGGGTCCTGACCAATAAACTGAATGCACAAAAAAACAAGGTCCTACGGTTCCAAAATCAGGGAGTTGAGGTTCCATCATCAATATCTTTGTCCAATGGTCTTTTTAACAAGGCATACCACAAAGAACAACAAATATAAATGCGTGCATCTCCTCTACCTTTACACAGACCTATTTTCATAATATCTGTTTGTTCTAAACTTCTACTATGTTACTCAAAATCTCTATGTAACAATATGTAATTATTTTACAATATCTGCTTGTTTTAAACTTCTACTATGTTACTCTAATTCTCCATGTAACAATAAGTAACTATGTTCTAATCCAATACCACCAAGAACGATACATTGTAAGCCACTTTGAACCTGCAAAGAGGTGGGAAAATGTGGGATACAAATGCAATAAATAAATGGTCAAAGCTTTACAGTTGAATCTGAAACTAGAGTATTAGGGATCTTGCTTGATTCTTCACTCATCTTCCTCTTCCCATATTAATCAGCTATGGAAGAAAACACTATTGAAAATGAGACTGCTACGTCTAGTCAGACCATTCTTTGATGAAAAAGCCTTCGTACTACTAGTCCAAATGTTAGTCCTACCTCACTTGGATTACTGTAACGTTCTATTTCTTGGTAATAAGTGTCAATATCAGAAAAATCTGATGCAAGATCAAAAGTCCATAGTTTGTTATTGAGATGGACACAGAGGAAGCCACTGATTGCCCCAGGATTGCTAACATGAAATGTTACTACAAACTGGATTTCTGCCAGGTACTTGTGATCTGGATTGGCTACTGTTGGAATCAGGATACTGGGTGTCACACTGGTCAGGGAATCTGTCACACACTGGTCAGGAAAAGTGAGCCCTTGGGCCACTACCAATAACCGGCAGCGGCAGGTGAACCACCCAAACAGGCAGCAAGGCGGACCACAGACAGACGGGCACAGGCCGGACTGGAGCAGCTGGACTGAAACAGAAGCAATAAGCAGTAAGCAGGAGAATAGTCCACGAATCAAGCAGAGTCTTACTGGCAGGCAGCAAAGCAGAATAAACCAGGAAAGAAGCAGAGTCTTGGGCAGGCAGCAAGCAGTAGAATAAACCAGGAAACAAGCAGGGTCTAGCTGAAACTGAAAGTAGCAAGGTAGCACTGCAACAAACTCTCACAGATGAAAACTCTTCTGAGGACCTCTGTTGCAAAAGCAAACTAGAAAGTTTCCAGGTGGTTAATAAAGGCAAAATACCAGGGAGGTCACCAGGTATGGGTGCTGCTTAGTTCCAAAAATCCCAAGACAGTCTGGAAGACCCGGACCGGACTGATTTCTGGAACATGGGAAACAACAAGCAGATAGTCCATCGCAGCCACCAGGTGGCGAAATGAATAAGAGCACGAAACATGGGCACAATCGTGACACTGGGCTAGATGGACCATTGGTCTGACCCAATATGGCTATTCTTGTGGAGTAGAAAGTGTGTTATCTGGTTGTCCGGAGAAGATAAGTGCTATAGTTTCATCTAGATAGAGTTTAAGTTTGTATTTTTGAAGCCCGTTCACAATGAGAAAGTTTATCATTTGTTTCTATGATCTCTTGTATTTTTGTGAGGTCAAAAGCGGTCAGTATTTAAATGTCATCTGCACAGATGAATGATGATAGGTCGTATTAGTACTGCTAGGGGAGCCATAAAGACGTTGAATAAAATAGTGGCTAAGATTGAACCTTGGTGGACACCGCATATGAGAAAGTATGGGAATAAGACACTAATTTACATAACACCAAAGCAGACCAAGCAGTCCAGTCCACTCCTGCCATACAGTAGTCATAATGGCAGAATCACCCAAACATAACACTATCCTTCTGGGAACAGAAAGGTTTTCAGATGGTTCCAGAATGTCAAGTAGTTCTTTTCATGGCACAATGACAATGGCAAGTTATTCCACTCCAATGGGGCCAATCACCAAAAAGCTCCATTCGATCCTGCTTTTATAAAACATTCTCTCTCTGCTGTCCCAATATATTCACATCTTGGTCTACTTCCTCCGTCCTGGAAATGTGGCTACATCCATCCCCGATTGAAAGACCCCAAATATGGGGTCTTTCACGTAATTTTCGTACCATCGCTATCTGCAATTCCTTTCTAAGGTTACTAAATCGACTGTTTGGCCTGGATGGAAGATTATCTTACCTAGGTAAATGTCCTTCATCCTTATTAGACTGTGTTCAGACAGTCTAACAGTACTGTGACCATCCTGATAGTTTTGACATCCTTTATTCATCATAACTTGAAAAGGACAAAACTGTGGTCCTTATTTCTTGAAATCTATCAGTAGCATTTGACCTGATAGATCACGAGCTCCTTATTGCTCGGTTACAAGGCAGAGGGATCAGCAGTACCGTTTTTAAATGGTTTCGTTCCTATTTCTCGCAACATACCAATATTGTTCTGAGGCAGAATACCTGTTCTCAGGCCTATATATTATCATTTGGTGTCCTCTAGGGGTCCCTGTTGGTCCCCAATTCTTTTCAATATCTTCATGGTGCCTCTTCTTAGCCTGGCCCAAAAGTCCACGCTGACGACATAGAGATTGTTGGCACCACTAACTGTGACAGGTCATTCTGACCTTTAACCACAAGATGACTGCACTTGCTGACTGGTTAGAGAATCATCAACTAAAACTGAACCTGGATAAATCCAAGGGACAACTGCCTGCTCAAAAGCATATTCCACTCTATGCACCCCTATTATGATTGCTACTGCCATTGGGCCCATTGAGGAATCTATAAGGGTGCTGGAAGTATACTTTGACCAGCATCTGGATTTGCATCATCAGTGTCTCACATAGTCCAATGCGGTTTCTTAAAGCTGTAGATGATCTCCTCTGTTAGAAAACTCTTTACCATGCCCGCACTTCAGGTCCTTCCCCATTCACTCGTCCTCAGCCATTTAGACTACTTCACAACATTATTAAATACTAAATCTGTATTTCTGATATTAGGAGTCTCAGACTTGTTCAGAATATGGTTGTGAAACTGTTAATTAACTCCAGGAAATTTGCCCATGTAATCCCCCCCCCCCCCCCTCCCCACCACACACACACACTCTGTATGAAAGACTGGTTACCTGTCTCACACAGGATAATCTACAACACTCTGCTCCTGGTCTATAAAACTTATCACTCTGGTACCACACTTTACCTCGCCCAACTGTAAGCCCCTTATGTTCCTAATATGTCATTATACTCGTCTCAGAATTATCTGGGTGTCCCCTCATTCTGGGTTATTGGTCTTTACCACCATTCAAGCATTCAAGGTTGATGTTTAGTGTGGTGGATCCTTCACTCTGGAATGCACCAGCATTGCCCTGCCGTCTGAAGCATTCTCTGACAAATTTTAAGGAGGGCTTAAAAACTTTTCTTTTCAGGGATTTCTTTGGGGTGGGATTTCTTCTATTCTCAGCAATGGCTCCTTTTACTGGCCTCCAGGGGGAGGGGGCAGGGCAGGTATGTCTACTGCCATTATGTCTGCTTCTGGTCACATCTCTGTCTGTCCTATTATTAGGAAACTTCTTTTCTTCTCTTTTCATCTCTTTCATGACTTATTTATGATGGAATGTAAACTGCTTATATAGGCTACTGATTAAGCAGTATATCAAACACTAATTAAACTCGGAAAGGTGGGAACTCTACTATGATACTGTACTCTCTTCATTGCTCTCATCGGGGATACATTTAATAAAGCAACCTGACTGGATCTCAATCTCCTCCCAGGAACATACCAATCAATCCTCTCTTGTAAATATTTGGGACCTCCAATAAAGTACAAAGGGTCACTCTCATCAATTTAAATTGTAATCGAGTTGGTATGGATAACTAATGCTATTAACAGAGGCCTAACAGAGCACTGCTTTGAAACACCCACAATTGCCCATGCAGCAGAATTTCGTGCCACCTGTAAATGCTTTTTTTTTGCCAAAACCTACAAAGAAGCCATTGCAATAATTAAAATGGAGCAAACTTAAGACTGCACCAATATTCAAAACATGCTCCTATATTATCTCACCAATTTATTTTCCAATACACCATTTTCAATACCCATGATATCTGGGGCTCCAAACTCAAAACTACCATAAGGAAATTAATTTCAGTTTCTCTTTCTTCAGAGTTCTACTGCTCACAATCTGATTTCTTTGGTTTTCCATTTCAATTTTTTGTCTACATATTTGTTTCTAATCTGTGTTTCTTTTCCACTAGGTGATAGTCTTGTTTTCCTTGTGTAACCATATTGAGGGATTCTTTTATCATGTAAACTTTGTGCAGAAATCTGCAGCAATCTCATTTCCCAACTGGAAATGTACTGGTGTTTTAGAATATTTGAAGTGCTGACTTTTAATAGGTAGGTTTAGTGTAGCCTTGAGTTCTTGGACTTGCTGCACATATGCTTCTCAATGTCTACTGCAGGTTTTTGTTTTAATTATTGCAGGGTCTGGTAGTGGAGGGTGTTTCTGCTGCCATCACCAATGTAGCGACAGAATTTGAATAAAATGTTTTTGGACGTTGAGTTTAAAGTGAAACATTCTACTTCTGCTCTGTACCTGTTGTTGGGAGTTTTACTGGTTGATTTGGGAATGTACAGTGGCCTAGTGGTTAGGGTGGTGGACTTTGGTCCTGAGGAACTGAGTTCGATTCCCACTTCAGGCACAGGCAGCGCCTTGTGACTCTGGGCAAGTCACTTAACTCTCCATTGCCCCATGTAAGCCACATTGAGTCTGCCATGAGTGAGAAAGCGCAGGGTACAAATGTAACAAAAACAAAACCAAAACAAACAAACTATGTGAATGAATAATTATCCCACCGTTTGCTAAGCCACGTGGCTTTGCCGACACTTGCACAGCTTAGTAAACAGAGGGGGGGGATATGAAACTAAATGTAAATTGGGAAGGGAAATTGGACTCGTCCAAACAAAAAAGCACCCTGCTAGCAGCCAATTTTCCTTTCCATCCCCTCCCCTCACCGAAATTGTTGGTCAGAGGATCCCAGCAACCCAGGTAGCTTGCAGAAGCAAAATGAAAAATCAGAATGGGGCCTCTGAACCACTACAAGGCTCAAGGGCCTGCCAAGTTCTCACTCCCCCCTTTGACACAGACTTCTGTACTTATAAGAAATCTGTACCAAAGGAGGAGGCGGGAACATGGTAGGACCTTATGCACTGAAGCAGCTTAGAGACCCCACACTGACTTTTTCCATCTTTGCTTCTTCAGCCACAGAACAGCCTTAGTGTACATGCTACTGTTGCTCTTTGTCCCAACTCTACCTCAGTCAACCCACCTGGACATACCCAAATGCCAATTAGGACAATCTGCCCCTTCTGCTGTTGATTCAATGTCATGCTTCCTATCTAATTCAAAGTCTTATATCTCATACCAGAATTACTTACAAGGGATTTACTGTTCAGAGAAGGAGAAGAGGGGGTATGAAGAGCGGGAGATAAATTTGTAACTATTGTTTTTTAGTTGCATGTGTTGTCCATTTTATTATGAGTATGTTCTGAGGTCTTCTTCCCTGGGCATTTTTTTGGCAGGTATTTGAAGTGAATAAACAAATGTACTACTTATCCCTTTTATATACTCATGGCAAAAGAAAGATAGGCCTGCTTTAAATAAATACAACTGCAACACTGTATAACACAGCCCATACTAGACTACAAACACCTTGTACCTGAGCAGTAAATGGAGACTCTTTGTAAGTCAATCAATGCAGAAGGTCATATAACCTCTTACTCCTAGGGGAACTCTGCACAAAAAAAGTAAAGATTCTGTAAAATAATACACACTGTATTTTTAATTTTCTTGTGCAGAATTCCCCTTTTCCAACAGCTGGCTTTTCACCCCAGGAATGAAATACCCCCACCACCACAGCAGTTTCCCTCCTCAGGTTCCACCTTCTCCATTTCATTCTTAATTCTTATCCCTTCCCCTGTTAAGTTCAGTCCCCGGCTTTCTCTATACCTTCTCCAAGGTGATACCTCCAATTTTTCTCCCCCTCCTCCACCCATTTTTATTCCACCTGTTCTCTATCCTCTATCAACATTCTGCCTTCTAGAGTTCTCTCTCCCCGTCCTTCGGCTTTTACTTCCCTCCCTATGCTCTCCCCCTAACTCACAGAAAGACCCTTATTCTGTCCACCACAAAGGTATCCTCCCCTTCCAAGCAAACACCTACCTTACATTTCTGTCCCAATCCCCACAGCACACACCATCCCATCCACCTTGTCCCAATCTCCCCCCCCCCCCCAACCCCATCCACTTTGTCTCAGCCCCCCTCCACAAGGCGCACACCATCCCATCCACCTTGTTCCAGCCCTCCACTTCCTATAGCACACACATCCCCCTCATCCACCTCTTTAGCAGCCCTTCCCACTTCATCCACCCTTTTCCAGACACACCCCTTTCCCTGCCTCCACATCACTCCAGCACGCCAAGAGGAGTAGCTGCCCAACAGCACATCAGGTTGCTTCCTTCTCCTCTGCAGACCCGGGCCAGATGTTCTTTTGAGCCATGCAAGCTCTGTACAACCGTGCAGTTTAAAAGAACAGCCGCAGACCAATGCAGAGAAGCCGGAAGCAGCCCAATGTGCAGTTGGGCAGCTCTTCCTCTTGGCACGCTGGAATGGTGTGTATACAGGGAGGCAGCTGGAAACATAGAATCTGTGTCGCAATGCATTGCAATAGCAGACTGAACCAAACTTTGCGTGGAAAAGGCAAATTCCGAATTGTGCAGTAGCATAGAATTCCCTCCTGAGTAACCTCTGCATTTTATAAGGTCTTCAGTAAACAATCCTTTCAGACAAATATTGGCCTGGCTAAAATATGGGAAATGGACGCAGAGAGGGAAAATATGTCCATGCAGTGATATATTATTGGAGTATAGTTAATAGGCCATTCTTATCTAAGGGCTTAACACAATCCTTATTTTTCCTGATTCATTGAATGATATGACTCTAACCAAGCTATACAGCACTTGACCACAAGAAGCTAACATTTGCTGGTACTGCTGAAAAGCACAAGGATACTTGATACATATGATTTATCAATGCCCACTGATATAAACCTTTTGGAGAGATATCTGATCAGAAGTCAAAAAGGTGCTTTGCACTGCTGTTGTTACCAATCCTCAGGTTGTTATATTTAGATTGTTGGTTATCAGTGATACTTTAGAGCAGTGCTTCCTAATCCTCTCCTAGAGGCACACTGCCAGTTGAGTTTTCAGGATTATCACAATGAATATGCATGAGATACACTTGCTGGTAGCAGTGACCCCATTATATGCAAATCTGTCTAATGTGTATTCATTGTGGTAATCCTGAAAACCTGACTGGCTAGATGTGCTTCCAGTAGACAACTGAGAAGCACTGTTTTGACAAAAAGTATCAAATCATTTGATATATTGATCACACTGAAGCTGCAAATTATCTAATCAGAAAACCGCTAACCTGTTAAATAAGTATTGCTGCTGGCAAAATATATGTCTAGTCCACCAATATGAGTTCAATGCTGCTAAGAAAACAGAGTATCAAAATTAGTGTGATTTGGCAGGCTGCTCATGAATACTTGGGATACCAAAGCCAGTATGTAATGACAAGTTCACAGATACTGAAGATTCCATGATATCAAGATACTTATATTGTCTGTTACCCCTACGACAATATTGAATGTATGTTAGATGTTGCACTGTTCTTTTGTTTGCTGTTTTGATTTTACAATGTTAATAAAATATGCAAAACAAAAAATAAAATAAAGAAAAGGCAAGGTGGGCTTGCAGTTACCTGGTGCACAAGGAATCTACTACTACTACTACTATTTAGCATTTCTATAGCGCTACAAGGCATAGGCAGCGCTGCACAAACATAGAAGAAAGACAGAATCCCCACAATAAGTTTATCTGAAGTCCATAAGAAATCTCATGGCATTCAAAATACAGTGCAGCATATAGCATCTCTCATGCAAATCTGACACCAAAGTGAAATTTAAAACGTAGGTAACCCCTTCCCTAGCATCTCCTCTCCAAGCAGTTTCTCCCTACATCCCCACTCACTTTAGAATCGCTGCACTTGCAGTAGCAATTTCTGGAGAAAATTCAATTTTAGGCCTGTAAACCATCACACACTCAAAACTCTACCAGTGGCCCTGCCCCCTACCACCAAGTAAAAGGGTAGAAGAGACAGGGCCACCATATGGCCTGTAAACACATTGATGGCTTACAGGTACCATGCTGAATTTTAGGAGCTCCAAGTTGATACTGCTACTGTGGGTGCTGCTCAATAGCAACGCCTAATGACAGCAGCATCCTGGCATCTATGAGAATTTGGCACTGTAGGGAGTTGTTTACATTACCTATGCCAAACTTCAGGCCTGAGGAAGTTATTTGAATTGGGATCTACATAACTGGACAAACACAAAAAGAGAAGCATTAAAGGGGTCAATATTGAATCTATTAGTTTTTGCTGGACAAATCAGTGCCTTCACACATTCATGTGCTTTATAGCTTCATTATGAACAACTACTGATTTTTCTGATCCACCCATGCACAGCTACAACCAGCGTTTGAGTGTAAGGCGAAAATATAAAATACAGTACCTGGAAAAAAAGGAATCTGGAATCCACATAAGTGTCTGCCTTGATGTACTAAACCTGCAAGTCCAAAAACAAATATATATATATATATATATTCACACATAGAAAAGAAGAATGTGAAATTACAAATGCCTACATCTTTATGCTAACCTAACTGTAATTTTTGAATTAACAACCGTAGAAAAATCTTTATTTTAAATATCTAGGGCCCCTTCAATAAAATTTGCTTATGCAAGATTAAGGGCCCCTTTTACTAAACTATGCTAGCGATTCCTGCACAGCAAATGTGCCGAAGCTCATTCGAACTGCATGGGTTACGTCAAAATTTGCCATGACGGGAATTACTAGCATGGCTTAGTAAAAAGGGCCCTAAGACTGTTAAAGAGGAAAAAGGTCAATCAGACTGATCAACTCTCAACTAAAATAGTAAGAAATGCAGTTTTAAGCAAATGAAGCTATGTAGCTGTTCAAGACGCCTACTGAGTAAATATAATTCTTACGATCTGTTCTCATGGAAGCATCATTACAAACAAATGAAACAAAGATCCTGCACATTATTTATGCTGCTCAAAATGTATTATTCATTCACATATGGTTTCTGAATTCTTTCTTCCCTTCTCCAGATCTAAACCCATGCAGGCATCATAAAATGGTCTGCTTTAAAAGGGGGACTAAACAAACAAGATTTTGAAAAGGGAAAAGGGTCGTAGAGCCAATATACTGCCTTTCTGTGGTACAACCAAAGCGGTTTACATTTATTATATGCAGGTACTTTCTCATTCCTAGTGGGCTCATAGTAAGTTTTTGTACCTGGATCACAAAAAGCTGCAGTAACAGCAATAATAAAAAGATACATATACAAGTTAACACACACAAGTTATTTTACAAATCAACTCAGCCTGCAGTGTAATATTATATAAACCACAAAGTCACAAGTCTCATCTCAAGAGTTTAAAGCCAAAGAAGCTGATGGATTAAAGTGCACAGGTCACTTCGTGCTCTAAAAAGGTTAATTATACAATTTAAATAGCAAAATGCACACCACTTGCCCTTTTAGAAGTTAAATGCAACTATTTTTTTTTTTTTTTTGCAAACAGCTATTTCTTGAACGTTTTACATGGTGGCTTCTTGGATCTGTGGTCACAAAGAGTGTCCTAACTTAATGCCAGTTTTGATTGGTAAACCAAGTGTAGTGGTGAATAGTTTGCATTATCTAAGGATTATCTTTCATTTTAGACTCACATTTCATGATTAAGCGTCATCACTTGTAAATAGAGGTTTTTATGTTTTGAGTCAGCTGTGGACAGTGAGACAGTGTTTTAATTAAGGCAGCACTGTACACTTTAATACATTCCTATTAATATCCTCAGCTAGACTTCAGTAACAGTGTGTGCTGGAACAACTCAAAATAATAATATTAAACGACTACAAACATTACAGAATATCGTATTGAGGGCTTATTTTACAAAGCTGCACTACCGATTCACAGTGAAGCAAATGAAAGCCCATTAAATTCCTATGGGTTTCTTCTCATTTGCTGCGTTGGAATTGCTAGCGTAGCTTTGTAAAAGAAGCCCTGAGAGTCTGAGAAGACATCTATAAATATGAACACACGGTTTCCAGTCCAATTTCGGATTTCTTTTAAAATTCTTACTCTGGCACACAGAACCTACTATGAGTGGCTTCCTTTCTATTTAAGTAGTCTAGCCATTCCTTATACTCCTGCAAGGTCCTTATATCTTGTGATTTTGGGGGGTTGGCTCCTGTCCTCCGGAATAATCTTCCCAAAGTAATACATTACCTTGAGAAAAAAAAAAAAAAAACATTCAAAGGAGAAATTATGTCTTACCTTATTTTCTTTCCTTAGTCAGCATCACTGTTCTAAACCACAGGTGTTTCCCACCAGCAGATGGAGGTAGAGAAGCTGAATTCAACCAGCGATATCACCGGCTATGTGTTCGGCTCTCTGGAACAATGCAGTATGCATCTGCCCAAGAAGCAGAAGTTCCCTTTTGGTAACGCACCCAAACCTATCAACCATTGCAGCTGCAATGATAAGCAAGAGAGAAAACACCACAGAGTGGCATTCACTTGCTTATCATTGCAGCTGCAATGGTTGATAGGGATGGGTGCATTACCAAAAGGGACCTTATGCTGCTTGGGCAGATGCATACTGGATTGTTCTAGAGAGTCCCACACATTGTAGTTGGTGATGTCAGTGGTTGAATTCAGTATTCTCTACTTCCATCTGCTGGTGGGAAACACCTGCTGGTTTAGAAAAGTGACATAATTTCTATTTTGAATTTTTTTTTTTTTTTGCTCAAGGTAATGTATTACTTTTTGGAAGATTACTCCACAGGACAGGAGCCAACCCTAAAAAAAAAAAAAAAAAAATCACAAGACATACCAGGAAATAGTAATCTCATGGGAACCCCATTTGGCTGCCAATTGTAATCCAATCCTTTTCTTTTTCAGTTACTTCTAATAAGACAGAGCATACCCAGAACCTCGGGTCAAGGTCTTCCAAGGGCAGGATTTCAGAACAATGACGCCAACTAAGGAAAGGAAAATTATCACATAAGAGATAATATCTCCTCTCTCAGCGCCAGTTTACACTGTTCTGATACAGCGGAAAATACCAAAGTAGACCTAATGGGAGGGGGAAGACAAGGCCCCTTTAATCTCTGCCAAATTCGAACAGACCCTGGCCAGAACATCCAAACTGTAGTGCTTAGCAAAGGAACGTATCAAGGACCACTATGCTGTACTGCAAATCTTCTAAGGTGAAACAGCCCGGGCACCTACCCAGAATGCTGCCTGAGCCCTGGTCAATTGAGCCTCCAGTCCTTGAAACAACGGACAACCCATAACAATGTAGATGGACACAACAGTCACCTTAATCTACCTCGTAGCAGAAACCTTAGAGGCCACCTGGCCCTTCAGAGGGCCATGAAAGAGCACAAAGAGGTGATCAGAGAGAAAACTCATTCATCTCCTTCAGGTACCGAAGAAGCGCCCTCTGGATATCCAGTTTGTGGAGCCTCTGGTCCACACGGGATGACCCCCCACCACCACCAAGAAAGCAGGCAAAAACACCAACACACCTCCTGACAAGGAAGGGAGAAACCACCTTCGGCAGAAAGGATGGGACCATACCAAGGACACTGAATCCTCCACACAGGACAGATAAGGGTCTTGGCAAGATAGGGCCTGAAGTTCCAACACCCTCCTAGCAAGGTGATGGCTACCAGAAACTCTGTCTTGAATATGAGGTTGAGTGCAATGACTCAAACAGAGTCCCCCACAATGCCCAGAGAACCAAACTGAGGTCCCACAAAGGAAAGGGGATGAACTGGAGGGCACAACTATGTAAGAGCTTCTACAGGAAGGCATTGTGCAGTACTATGAACCTGACTTTAAAGTTACAGACTTAGGCCAATGTCAGCTTTCAGGCTAAGGCTTGTTGGCTCAATAGGCCCAGTCCTCTTGAGAAGTGAAAGGAACATTGCTGGCATAGCCAAAGCTACAGGAAAGCAAAAATAACTTCAACAATCACCTTGTTTACAGAAACTGGGTCTTCATGTTCAAGACCATCTGCTCCTGGTGCCAATGGCCCTGTTGTTTGGTCTTTCAAGCCACAACAGTGGAAAGTCCCAGATTTGTTATTCTGAACAGCATGGCTCTCTAAACCCAAGAAAAGGGTATAAGAAACCCGTCCTTAAGCATAACATCAACAGGGTGTTACCTTGAGCAGTTTAAGCGAGAGCTGCCATCCATGGAACAGATGACAGTCCTGATCCAAGCCTACCACATCATGAACAGCATCTGAGTCTCGTAAAGTGTGGCTACTGCCCACCTGTTCCTACTCACTTGCTACTGGGGATGCCTGCCTGAGAGAGCCCACCTGCTGACTGACCATCCTGGAGAGAGAGACCACCTGCTGGCTGCGGTTCCTGTGTTCTTTCAAGAAACCCTACAGCCTGCCTGCCTCCATCTACAACATCCTGAGCGAGAGAAAGCTTCTGCCATCAAGTCAGACTGTATGTTTCTTCTCTTAGAGCCTTTGGAAAGTCCTAATCAGTTCAGAACTAGGGCGCGTGTGTGCATTCTCTACCCTGCCTTGACAGGTACATAAGTACTCTGTATTTTACCATCATTTTGGGTATATTAGCATAAGTGCATTGTCTCTGATTTACACTGTTCTACTACTATCAAACAATAAATTAGCTTTTATTTTTCTCTAACAATTGAGCCTTATCTCTTTCTTAGTGCTTTAGGCTATAAGAATTTAGATCTGACCTCAGCGGGATATCTTATTCTAACCAGAGTGCTACCTTTCATATTTTTCCCAGCTTTCACACACCTCGACTGCCTGACCTCTACCTGAGGCTAGGTAATTGTAGTAGTAGCCCTGCAAGAGCACCATCCCCTTCAAAGAATGAGCCATCTCCTTGTACAGGGTCAGAGAGGTGCCCCTCATCTGTCCCCAAAAGCTGGAAAATGCAGCCACTTGGACCTTCAGGAAGCTCAATGAGAGTCCTTGCTCCAGGCCCTGCTACAGGAACCCCAAGATATTGGGAACCTGAGCCCTCCAAGGGGATAGGGGACATTCCTTGCACCAGAATTCAAAAACCTGCCAGATCCTGATATAAGCCAAGGGCATGGTCTTCCTGGACCACAGCAGAGTAGAAGTCACTGCAAGGAAAACCCACACCCTCTCTAAATATCACCTTTCAATGGTCACACTGTACTCCAGAAGGGATCTGGATTTTCCATGTCTACTGGCCCCTGCCAAAGAAGCCACTGATCCCTGGGCAGAGGAAGAGGGTTGCTTACCAGCCGGCACTGAAGATCCACACCACCAGCAAGACCAAGAGAGGATGACATGCAATCCTGTGCATCACTTGGTCCACCAGAGACCACAGAGGGAACACACAGTAGTAGCGCTCTAGAAATGTTAAGTAGTAGTAGTAGTAGCTCCGCAACCAGCCACGTTGAACCAGGGCATCTATTTCTCAATCAACTGAAGAAGTGCTCCGCCATCGCATTGGCTCGAAAAGCCATCAGATCAAATCAAGGAGGCCCTGTGCAGTCCACCATGAGCTGAAAGGCTTGCTGCCCCAGCTCCCACTCACCAAGATCCAGCAGACAGCAAATGAACAAGTCCGCTTGCACACTGTCCTTGCCTGCAATATGGACTGCTGAGAGAGCCTACAGATGTGCTTTCACCCAGCCACTGACTGACTCTGGGTCCCACCCTGCCTGTTGATGTATGCCACTGCCTTCGCATTGTCTGACATCATTCTCCTGAAAGGCCTGTAGAATCATTTCATTATATGGGCATGATTTTTGATTCACAGCTTACCTTTGTCCCTCAAATTTCCAAAATCTGCAAATCCAGTTTCTTTGTCCTTTGTCATCTTCATACAATCCATAGTTACTTTAGCCCTGAAAAGGTTTTCCTTAATCTCTGCATTAATGACTGCTAGATTTGACTATTGCTCTACTCAATCTAATATCAAGAAACTGCAGTCTATCTAGAATACCGCTATTCACTTGCTATGTCATGTTCAATGTCACGATGATGTTTCTCCTCTATTACAGAAATTCCACTGGCTACCCATTAAGCAATGAGTCCTCTTCAAACTTCTCACTCTTATATCCAAAGCCTTCAGACTTGGCCTTCCACAATATTTGTCTTCAGTCACCATCCCATACACTCCGGCTCATTATCTTTGTTCTCTCCACGATTGTTTGGTTTTTCCTGCTCCTAAATTTGCCCAGTTTAGAGTTCACCAAGCATCATGTCTTCTTCTTTGCCACCCCATCCTCCTAGAACTCACTCCCGCTGTATATCCGTACTGACACCTCTTTCAAAAGCTTTAAAACCAAACTAAAGACATGGCTGTAATGGTCTATTGCTCATGTTTGATCTATTCTTACTGTACATCGCCTTGAGTGAACTCCTTCAAAAAGGCGGTAATAAATAAATCCCTTCCCTTAGCCTGAGCTTGATCTGGTCTGTAGATTTTCTCTGTAGTTCCCCCCCACTCTCCATCCCCCCTCTCCTTCCCTGGTATTTACTGTTTCTCTATTCCCCTCCCATTTTTTACCCACCCTTAACCTTCTGTCAAGTTTGGTGAGAGTGCTCTTCTGCCTGCTCTTATTTACTTTCCTGTCAATTACTGTAGTTCCTTTCTGTTTTTTACACTGTTTTCGATTTATTTTTGTACACCATCTAGATCTGCGAGTTAAGCATGGCGGTATAGAAAAACCTCAATAAAACTATAAACTCAGACCACTTTCCCTTCCAGAAACGACTGAAACTCCAGCAGATCCAACTGGACCACCTGGGTCTCCCAGGTGGTTTATGGACCAGGACACCTCCTCACTGAACCAGGTGCCCTGTGCTACTTGCCCTAGGCAGTGAGCTTCCCAGGCAAGGAGAGTTGTGTCCATGGTGACCAGCATCCATTGAGGAGGATCCAGAGGGACCTTCCTCAAAAGGTTCACTGGACTGTTCCAACAGGCCAGACTGAGCCTGGCTTGGGCGTGAACAGCAGCAGAAGAGTGAAGTCCTGAGAGAACAGAGCCTACCGGGTCAAAAGGGCCCACTGCAGAGGACACATATGAGCCCTCATCCAAGGCACCACCTCTAGAGTAGTGGCCATGGAGACCAGGAGCTGCAAGTAGTCCCAGACCATTAGCTGTGGAAGCTCACACAACTGGCATTTCTATACATGCAGATTCTCCACCCGTTCCTCCAGGAGAAATACCATTTCCCGATTCGTGTCCAAGCAAACTCGCAGGTACTCCAGAACCTGAGATGGAAACAGATGACTCTTGGGATGATTCATGAACCAGCCCAGGAATGCCAATTGGGAGATAACCTGATCAGTGGTCTGACTGGTCTACGCCCGAGTCAACCTGTTGTCCAGATATGGGTGAACCTGAACCCCCTGGCAAACCAAGATGCATTGCCACCACCACCTTGGAAAAAAAGGGAGAGTGGTGCCATAGCCAGGACAAAGAACAAGACCTGAAACTGAAAATGCTTGCCCAGCACACAGAAGCATAGATATCTCCTGTGATGATCCACAATGGGGATATGTAGATATTGAGTGAGGGAATGGTATGCTTGGACACAAGTTGGAGAATGGGTATAGATAAGCCTCTGTGAGGCCCAGGGAAATCACGAACTCTCCCAGCCACACCGATGATATGACTGAGCACATCTATCTGAAAGTGTGGGATCCTGAGAAAATACTATGCTCCACAGAGAAGAGGATCTCTTGCACGAGGCCATAGGAGAGGCAGAGGCAGAATAGTTTATCATCAAACCAGCTCCTCTTGTAATTGATTATAACCATATTGGTTGATTTTCTTATTGTACACATACTTTTATTTATTTTATTTATATGGTTATAGATTTGCTGATCCCTGAGACAGGCATCCTCGCACCGAAACACAGATCTGCTTAGAGTCCAACTAATAAAATTGTTTTTTACCCTTGGAATTTGTATTGTTCCTCCCCTTCTCTCTTTTCTAATCTGTGCCTTGATTCATAAGGGTTTCTTCTCCTTTTTTTTGTTTTTTGTATGTAGAAATTTGCTAGATGTAAAAGGTGAAATGTGTTCTTCCCTGCTAATTTCCTTTCCTTAAGTCTTGCTAGACCAGTCCAGATGAGTAGATATTTCCAAACCAGTAGATGGAAAGCAGAGAACACTAGCAATTTAGTGACATCATCACTAGTGTAAGATACGGTACAGTACTGAATTTGCCAGTATACCACTGACCAAGAAAAACTGAAAAAAACTTGAAGCATCATTTATCAACCTTATGGAACAACAACGCAGTGTCCCAACAGTCATTGGAAGGTACTAGATGAAACTATTACCAGAGCAACATCAAAGAGTAAGTACAATGTGCAGCAATAAAGCTTTATAGCATAGATTTAAATAGCTCACAGCCCTAATTGGACTGGGCAACCCCTTCCTATAAAAGTGGCCAGAAAGGCCAATAGCCCCCCCCCCCCCCCCCCCCCCCATTTTTGCTACACATCAGAACCAGCTGAAGTCTTTCTGTGTGAGTACCAGACTGGTTTAGTAGCACTCAAAGAATATTAGCAGGTAAGAGCTAATTTCACCTTCCCTGTCATCCTACTAGTCTAGTTCAGACAAGTGAAATGTACCAAAGCTCAAAAAACCCAGGTGGGAGAAGACCAGACCCTGATAACATAGCCAGTGTAATTGTACCAGAAGGGGGGAGGCATGATCAAACCTGTGGGCCTTGTATAACAGATGGGCAGCTGAGTTTTGAAGGGTCTGTAACCTACAAAGAGAAGACTTTGAAATACCAAAGTGGACAAATTACAGTAGTCCAACTGAGATCAAGAAAGCGTGAATTAAAGTATGAAGAGAAGGAAAGTCCAGGTAGCTGTACATAGATCAAAGCTGCCTCAATGTTAGATATCCAAGTTAATGACACGGGTGATTTGGGGCTCAAAAGTTAATTTTGCCAAGATAATGAGAAGAGTTAACAGTTGGAATGGGCCTGTTGAAGAGAACTGGAATGACAGCAGGAGAAGGGTGAAACCCAGTAACCCATGAAATGATCAATTTGGAAGGATTACAAAAATGTTTGGGCTTGGACAGTCAATCGGCTAGGGCATCCAAACATATGTTAGCTAAATATTGGGGAGATGTGAGAGATGGGGGGGAAAATATATCAATAAAATGTCATCTGCATAGAAAAAATGAATGTTGGGATCCTGAACTAGTATGGCCAATGAACTCATATATACTGAACAATAAGGCAGATTAAGATCGATCCTTAAGAAACACCACAGGCTAAGGGTTGTTCTTCCAAAACAGAGGAGGGGGTAGGAACACTGAAGGAACAATAGGAAATGCACCAGGCCAGGATGGAGCCAGAAAACCCAATATTACAAAGAAGAAGAGTGTGGCCAACTAAGTCAAAAGCAGCAGAAAGATCTAAAGATACAAGAAGGGCAATTTGAGTAGAAACCTTGATTCCTCTCCTGTAGTAGGACATATTCTATGGCTTTGCCCTAGAAAAGAAGATGGATTTCATACTGTAACAAAACTAAACTAGGCAGAAGGAGTTTGGGTCAATGTTAATATGATCAAGGGAACAACTTGTGAATTTGAGGCAATATTAACCATGCACTCATTTGTCTGTCATGAACTCCTGCAAAGCTAATATAACAAACTGAACTCTGCCCTCTACAAATAAGGCAGGATGAGAGTTCTGCAGAAAGTGGAGGAAAGAAGTGCACCTAACAGAGGTGGCTGATGCAGGTTAAACTGAACAGGGATGCTGAAGAGTAAAATAAGGATCATTAATTATGTCCACTGTCTTTTCCACTTTCTTTCCAAACAGCAGGTCTCCTGTACAAGAAGCACCTGCCAATTTGGAATAAATATCTTCACACAAACCAGAAGTTTGCAATCATGCCAGGCATGGAGACTCTGGCTGAGGTTTTCAAGGCATCATAAGTTGTTCTGATAAAAGTGAGTGCAACACTCATCAGCCTCTGCCAGCTGGGCTTGGGCAAGATGTCTTGTATACTAAACCATGTATGGTTGGTGGGCAGCTACATGAACAGAAGGCATAGCTCTTTGAAAATCTTTCTTCCCCAAATTATACAGAAACAGGAAACCTTTCCTAATGGAATATTAGAGAAATTCAAGTATTTCTTAGCATTCCTCATGGCTGCTTCTACCACTACTGAAGATTGTGGCACCTAAAGCTTAAATCCTAGGGCTGGGTGGGATTTATAGTTTATGTCCAAATCTTTTTGAAACGGAGTGTACAGTAACATGGATTCTGCCTCATACGCAACTGCTGACCCTTCAGCATGTCATGAATTGGATCAGCTGCTGTTGTTTTAGGGGACTCTGAGGTATATTTTCAAAGCACTTAGACTTACAAAGTTACATATAGAGGGGCATTTTCAAAAGAAACGTCTAAATTGGGATTTGGACGTCTTTGTAAAACATCCAAATCCGGAGGCGGGGTAAAACATATTTTCGAAAAAAGATGGACGTCCATCTTTTGTTTCGAAAATACCAAGGATGTCCATAGATTTGGATGTCTGACTTTCGGCGATTTTTGAAACCAAGGACGTCCAAGTCAAAAACGTCCAAATGCAAGCCATTTGGATGTGGGAGGAGCCAGCATTTCTAGTGCACTGGTCCCCCTGACATGCCAGGACAGCAATTGGGAACCCTAGGGGACACTGCAGTGGACTTCATAAAATGTTCCAAGGTACATAGCTCCCTTACTTTGTGTGCTGAGCCCACCAAAACCCACTACCCCCAACTGTACACCACTACCATAGTCTCTACGGGTGAAGGGGGCACCTAGATGTGGGTACAGAGGGTTTCTGGTGGGTTTTGGAGGGCTCGCTGTTTCCTCCACAAATGTAACAGGTAGGGGGGTATGGGCCTGGGTCTACCTGTCTGAAGTGCACTGCACCCACTAAAACTGTATACTTGGTCGAATTACCAATTAGAAATACATCCGAATCAACACAAACCTATCTAAATCTGCACTACCCAAGCTGCAAAGGATTTAAATACAAAACAATTTACACATCTAGTTTTTCCTACATAAGCACACAACTGTGGAACGCATTACCGAGAGCCTTGAAAACGATGTACAACCACCTAAACTTCCGGAAAGCACTAAAAACTAACCTGTTTAAAAAGGCATACCCCACAGATCCAACTTAAATGCCTAATCTCAGCAACACAACCAAACTAAAGCACGTAATGGACATAACACAACTCTTCCGTTCTCCGATTCCCTAATGTGGCTGTGCCACATGAACTTGATCTTACCACAACATCACCCTACCGGAGCCCGCAAAGTACACAACAGCATCTGAAAGTGGGGCTCTTGTGCACAGGAGTAAAGCCAGAAGAGTAGGACAGCTCTTTAGGTCATGGTGGTAAAGGAACATAGATAGATTTTTAAAATAACCTTAAACAAAATCTGGAATCATCATCTGGAGGAAAAAAGTAAGAATGCTCTGGAAGCTGGAAAGGAACAGGATGCCTCTTTTGCCACTATAGCCAACACCAGCATAGAAAGCATAGTCACCGCACAAAGGATCACGTGGAAGTGGGGACTATCAGAACTGAATGTCTTTTGCAATATCAGGAGTAGCCACACGAGGTGGAACTAGCATTACACTGTTACTATTGGGTAGAGAGTGAGTCCAGGTGCCTCCTGTTAGTAATGGGATTATCTGAGCTGGCATGCTTGTGTTTCATCAGAGTTTTAGCTGGAACTGATGAAGAAAAGCCTGTCCTCGGGCTTTTACAGGCACTCCAAAGGCAGGTACGCTGTGAACCTGGAAACCTCAAAAGGAATCTCCCCTTTTGGGTGACTGAACCCTTAAGGTCACTGTGCCAAGAGGTTGAGGGCCTTTGCATGGAAATTCTAGACTGGCTTGTGCATGAGTACATGCCCTCTGTGCAGAGCTCTTATGCAATTTTTTGAAGAGCAGCTTCTTTTCAGCTTCAAATTATTCCCATAAGTGATTAAGATAATCCCTCTGTACTCATGGTGACATTCAAGAACAATGTTTACAATCCTTCTGATCATGGTCAGCACACAAGCTTAAGAGACATGTGGTAAACGTGTAATAATAAACCCAAGCTGGGTGACAAAGCCTCCTTTTTATTGTGAAAAAAGAAATGTAAACAAAAACAGCATCAAACAGCAATTTTAAAGATTTAACAGGAGAGCTTTGATTTGTGTCCATTCAGCCGAGCAAGAACAAAACAGAGGAACTGAGGAACCACTGTATGCAAGAATCGCACATGGTTAGAACTGTACACTAAGTTCTGAGCTATGAGAGAGCATTTCTATCCTGTTATCATCAGATGTCACCTACTTGTGTCCCTAAATCTTGTTTGTCCATGGGAATGCAAAAATAGATGCAATATTATTTTCTTAAACAGGGCTCTCATTTTTCTCAGTCATCTCACTCAGTTCAACACATCCATGAGCAATTTCAATATCATCATACTTAAATGTTTTCTACTTTAACAGAGGAGGAAAATCCATTTCATGAATTTATTATGGAGTTGGCTACATTTCAGAATTTTAATGCTTATATTTCCTATTGACTAAAACTAAAGTTATTTCCTGAATTTCGGAACTTAAAAGGCTCAGAAAAAAAGTTGTGCTATAAATAACACAGAGTGTATAGCTGATGTAAAAACTCAGCCCAACACTGCCAAAGTAACATTCCACTCAAAGCCACCAATGGCAATGGCATTCTAAGCATAAACAACATGAGAGGCAACACATTTTCTGTCATGAATAAGAGCAATGTGTAATATCTACTTTATTTAATCTTTATTTATGTATGAAATTTCAAATTAAATTTACAAGAATATCTCTTCAACAGAAAATAAAAATGAATAGAACACAATAACCAGAAAGGGGAATAAAAGGACTAATTTACACAAATCAAAACCATATTATAGTATTCCATTGCAAGAGAGAAAAGAGTTACAGGAAATTTAGGAACAATAAACAATCACAATATAAGCACAGAAGACATATTGGACAGCAAGTCTGGGACACTACCTCTTCCAAGCAAATTATTCCATATTGTACTGAGGAAGAGGATTGAAGAAAGAGATAGAAGCCTCCAAAGGCAATTTAATTACTAGGGGGGAAAAAAAGACAACCAAGATAATTCAAAAACAAAAACTTTTACTAAGGTACACTAAGGGAAAATTATGGTCTACTTGATAATTTTTCTTCTTTTAGTCAGCTACACTGTACTACACCAATGAGTGTTATCCTTTCCTACCAGCAGGTGGAGGAAGAGAAAACGGAATTCAACCAGTGACATCACTGGTATAAGTTGGGGTGCTCCCTGGAACAATTCAGTACGCATCTGACAAAGCAGGGGAAGGTCCCTTTTATCACACACCCATGCCTCACCAACCATTGCAGCTGCAATGACAAATGAAGCGAGTAAAATACCACAGAATGGTACTCGCTACCCTGCACATACTAGGATATAGAAATATCACAGGAGCCCCTTATTGCTGCCAATCAGGATAAGAATTGTTGTTGTTGTTTTTAAAGAACTGAAAAGGAATCAGAGCATACCCAGAACCCAAAGCCAAGGTCTTCCAAAGACGGTTGCAAAACAGTGTAGCTACATAGTAACATAGAAGATGATGGCAGAGAAAGACCTGTACGGTCCATCCATTGTGCCCAAGATAAACTCTTGTGTGCTACTTTATATGTATAAATTTTGTTCAAAAAATAGGGAGCACTATTATTGAATCCAGAGTTAAACAATACACTATAACACTATCACTCCAGACAATTATGCTGTTACATCAAATATTCAATTTATTAAATATCAGTACTAATCCAATATGTGCCTGAGTTACTTAACCCTCTAACAATTACCATTGATCCATCACATATTCTCTAACTATACTATTCCATTCCACACCACTCTCTGCTGAATCACTTCCTATTCCCAAACCAACAGTCACTGTTATGTAAATTGATAAACGGAAAATAACTAAACAGTTACATTTCCATTTGGTCTGTCAATGTTTATTGGTTTGATCTTTCCATAATTAAGAAACGTTTTCTTCAACTCCAAAATGCTGAACAATAAAGTTCTTGCAAGGCTTGAAAGCTTCTTTGATCTCTTGGTTGTGGATACCCAAGGTGTACAAGCTGGTTTCACCAGGATGGGCATGAGGCTGGGGAAAGAATGCTGGAAAGACATCAACTGGTTCAGATGGAACTCCGACACCACCTTCAGCAGGAACTTAGGATGAGTGTAAGCTGGTTTTCACCAGGATGGGCATGAGGCAGGGAAAGAATGCTGGAAAGACATCTGGTTCAGATGGAACTCCGACACCACCTTCAGCAGGAACTTAGGATGAGTGTGGAGGACTACTCTATTGTGATGAAACAGTATGAGGTGTATCCACTACTAAGGCCTGAAGCTCACTGACTCTACAAGCTGAAGAAACAGCCACCAAGGAAATGACCTTCCAGCATAGGAATGTCAAGTCAAATACAAAGCGCTGATAAGGAAGGCAAAGAGGGACTTTGAAAAAAACATCGCATTGGGGGTAAAAACACATAGTAAAAAATTTTTAGGTATGTTAAAAGCAAGAAGCCGGCAAAAGAATTGGTTGGACAGCTAGATGACCAAGGGATAAAAGGGGCAATCAGGGAAGACAAAACCATACCGAAAAGATTAAACGAATTCTTTGCTTCGGTCTTCACACAGGAAGATTTGGGAGAGATACCGGTGCCAGAAATGGTATTCAAAGCTGATGAGTCTGAGAAACTGAATGGAGGAGTGGCCTAGTGGTTAGGGTGGTGGGCTTTGTTCCTGGGGAACTGAGGAACTGAGTTTGATTCCCACTTCAGGCACAGGCAGCTCCTTGTGACTCTGGGCAAGTCACTTAACCCTCCATTGACCCAGGTACAAATAAGTACCTGCATACAATATGTAAGCCGCATTGAGCCTGCCATGAGTGGGAAAGCGTGGGGTACAAATGTAACAAAAAAAATCTCTATAAACTTGGAGGATGTAATGGGGCAATTTGACAAATTGAAGAGTAGCAAATCTCCTTGACCAGATGGTATTCATCCCAGAGTAGAGATAGAATTGAAAAATGAAGTGAAGGAACTATTGTTAGTAACATGTAATTTATCTTTAAAATCAAGTGTGGTACCGGAAGATTGCAGGGTGGCCAATGTAACGTCGATATTTTAAAAATGTTCCAAAGAGGATCCGGCAAATTATAGACCGGACAAAATGGTAGAGCCTATTATAAAGAACAAAAGTACAGAGCATATTCAAAGCATGGATTAATAGACAAAGCCAACATGGATTTAGTGAAGGGGAAATCTTGCCTCACCAATCTATTACATTTCTTTGAAGGGGTGAACAAACTTGTGGATAAAGGTGAGCTGATTGATATTGTGTATCTGGATTTCAAAAGGCATTTGACAAAGTACCTCATGAAAGACTCCAGAAGAAATTGGAGAGTCATGGACAGGAGGGTAGTGTCCTATTGTGGATTAAAAATTGGTAAAGATAGAAAACAGAGAGTTAAATGGTCAGTATTCTCAATGGAGAAAGGTAGACAGTGGGGTTCCCCAGGGGTCTTGTTGCTGGGACCAGCTGCTTTTTTAACATATTTTATAAATGATCTAGAGATGGGAGTAACTAGTGAGGTAATTAAATTTGCTGACGACACAAAGTTATTCAAAGTTGTGAAATCGCAAGAGGATTGAAATCATTGCTCAAAGCCCACCTCTTCAATGTCGCCTTCGGCACCTAACCACTACAGCTCTACTCAGGAAATCTAGACTGCCCCAACTTGACATTTCGTCCTTTAGATTGTAAGCTCCTTTGAGCAGGGACCGTCCTCCTTTGCCAATTTGTACAGCGCTAGTAGCGCTCTAGAAAATGCTAAGTAGTAGTAGTAGATTTGTGAAAATTACAAGAGGACCTTACAAACTGGGCATCTAAATGGCAGATGACATTTAATGTGAGCAAGTGCAAAGTAATGCATGTAGGAAAGAGGACCCGAATTATAGCTATGTAATGCAAGATTCCACGTTAAGAGTCACAGACCAAGAAAGGGATCTCGGCGTTGTTATATTTATTTACCGCCTTTTTGAAGGAATTCACTCAAGGCGATGTACGTTGAAACCCTCTATTCAGTGTGCTGCAGCGGCAAAGAAAGCAAATAGAATATTAGGTATTATTAGGAAAGGAATGGAAAACAAAAACAAAGACATTATAATGCGTTTGTATCAGTCCATGGTGCAACCGCACCTCGAATATTGTGTTCAATTCTGGTCACCGCATCTCAAAAAAAATGTGGAGGGGCATTTCGAAAGGGACGTCCAAATTTCAATTTTGACATCCTTGCAAAACGTCCCGATCCAGGGGCAGGGAAACCTGTATTTTCGAAACAAGATGGACGTCCACCTTTCATTTCGAAAATACCATCAGGGACATTCATATTCTTAAAATTGGTCGTCTTTAGAGATGGACATCCCTAGACAATGGACATCCCTAGACAATGGACATTTCTGATTTTCAGCCATTTTCGAAACCAAAGACGTCCATGTCAGAAACGACCATATGCAAGCCATTTGGTCACGGGAGGAGCCAGCATTTGTAGTGCACTGGTCCCCCTGACATGGCAGGACACCAACTGGGCCACCCCAGGGGGCACTGCAGTGGACTTCATAAATTGCTCCCAGGAAGACAGCTCCCTTACATTGTTTGCTGAGCCCCCAACCCCCCCCCCCCAAAACCCACTACCCACAACTGTACACCACTACCATAGCCCTTACGGGTGAAGGGGGGCACCTAGATGTAAGTACAGTGGGTTTGTGGTAGGTTTTGGAGGGCTCGCTGTTTCCTTCACAAATGTAACAGGTAGGGGGGGGATGGTGCTGGGTCCGCCTGTCTGAAGTGCACTCGACCACTAAAACTGCTCCAGGGACCTGCATACTGCTGTCATGGACCCGAGTATGACATCTGAGGCTGGCATGACATATTTTTACAGATTTTTTTTTGAGGTCGGGAGGGGGTTAGTGATCACTGGGGGAGTAACGGGAGGTCATCCCCGATTCTCTCCGGTGGTTGTGTGGTCATTTTGGGTACCTTTTTGTGCCTTACTCGTAAGAAAAGCATGTCCGGGTGAAAACGTTCAAGTGCTCGTCAGGGATGTCCTTTTTTCGATTATGGGTCAAGGACGTCCAAGTGTTAGGCACGCCCAAGTCCCACCTTCGCTATGCTCTGACACGCCCCCTTGAACTTTGGCCATCCCTGCGACGGACTGCAGTTGGAGACGTGCAAAATTGGCTTTTCGATTATACTGATTTGGACCGTTTCTGTGAGAAGACGGTCCACTTTCCGATTTTGTTGAAAGATGGGCAATAGTGGAATTAGAAAAGGTACAGAGAAAGGCGGACAAAAATGATAAAGTGGATGGGATGATTTCCCTATGAGGAAGGGCTGAAACGGCTATGGGCTCTTCAGCTTGGAGAAAAGACAGCTGATGGGAGATATATAGAGGTCAGAGGTCTATAAAACAATGAGTGGAGTGGAACGGGTAGACGTGAATCATTTGTTTACTCTTCCCAAAAATACTAGGACTAGGGGGCATGTGATGAAGCTACAAAGTAGTAAATGTAAAACGAATTGGCGAAAAATTTTCTTCACTCAACATGTAATATTAAACTCTGGAATTTGTTGCCAGAGAATGTGGTAAAGGCTGTTAGCTTAGCGGGGTTAAAAAAGGTTTGGACTGATTCTACACGAGCAAGAAGTGGTTATGAAAATGATAATAGACCAGAAACTTTGAATAATAAAATATATTATATATGATGATTAATATCGAGATTGTTTTTCCCAGAGTTCCGGGTATGACTCCTAAAGTTTTCCTCAGAAATATTTCCTCAATTATTACTTTCAAAGGAGTGAAGCCTGTGAAATGGGATTACTTTAATCAGTGGAATTTGAATTAGAGACAAGTATATGTATTGTTAAATAACTTCTGTTTTTTAAAAGAGAAAGAATGTAATCAGATGTATTATTTCTAACTAATATTAGACAATAAGTATGTTTTCAATTAAATGATTTGACTTTACACCGTATTGGCCTTGAAGAAGCAAACCAGATAATCAATGTGGAATAATGAATTAGACGAGTAATATGTGGGGATAATCAGGTTAATACCACGTTTTTTTCTGTTAATTGTTTGATTGATCTCCTTGTCTTGTTTCACTCTCCCTATTTAGTGGTCTAAGGAAGAGAATAGAATTACCTGACTGAAACAATTCCTATATATTACTTTCTCTGTATTTTCAACAAGTTGTTTTATCGCTTGTAAAAAAAATTAAATGGTTATAAAAAAAAGTTGTTTTTTTTTAAAAAGGTTTGGACGGCTTCCTAAAGAAAAAGTCCATAGACCATTATTAAAATGACTTAGGGAAAATCCACTGCTTATTTCTGGGATAAGCAGCATAAAACGTATTGAATTTTTTGGGGGGTTCTTGGCTTGATGGACCTCTGGTCTGTCCCAGTGTGGCAATACTTATGTAGGTCAAATACTTACGATGGCAGGAATTCAGTGGCTCGAAAGGAGCTTTCATCAGCTGGGTGAGAATGAAGCTGAGATCCCATGACACTGGTAGAGGTTTGACAGGGGGCTTTGAGAAAACCAAACCTCTCATGAAGCAAACAACTAGAGGCTACCCAGAGATGGGCTTACCTTCTACAGGTTGATTATAAGCACTAACTGCACTAAGGTGAACCCTTATGGAGTTGGTCTTGAGACCAGATTCTGAAAGGTGTAGACGGTATTCAAGCAGGGTCTGTGTAGGGCAAGCAATGGGATCTAGAGTCTTGCTCTCACACCAGCCGGCAAACCACCTCCATTTAGAAAAGAGTAACATCTCTTAGTGGAATCTTTCCTGGAAGCCAGCAAGACCCAGGAGACACCCTCCGAAAGACCCAAGGAAGCAAATTCTAGGTTCTCAACATCCAAACTGTGAGATCCAGAGATTGGAGGTAGGGATGAAGAATAGACCCCTCGTTCTGCATGATGAGGGTCGGCAAACACTCCAATCTCCACAGTTCTTTGGAGGATAACTTCAGAAGAAGAAGGAACTGTATCTGCCACGGCCAGTGCAGGACAATCAGAATCATGTTTCTGCGGTCTTGCTTGAGTTTCAACAAAGTCTTCCCCACTAGAGGTATGGGAGGATACGCATACAGAAGACTTGTCCCCCAATTGAGGAGGAAAGCATCTGATGCTAGTCTGTCGTGGGCCTGAAGCCTGGAACAGAACTGAGGGACCTTGTGGTTGAGCAGAGTGGCAAAAAGATCCACCAAGGGTCTGCCTCACGCTTGAAAGATCTTGCGGGCAATGCCCATATTAAGAGACCACTCATGAGGATGCATTCTCCTGATTAGTATTGATTTTGCCCGCCAGATAAGTGGCTCGAAGGAACACACCATGTCGGCGAGCCCAGTGCCACATCCGAACGGTCTCCTGACACAGAAGGCATGATCCAGTGCCCCCTGCTTGTTGGTTTAATACATTCCAACCTGATTGTCTGTTTGAATGAGTACAATTTGATGTGACAGCCAATCACTGAAAGCCTTTAGAATGTTCCAGATCGCCCGGAGCTCCAGGAGATTGATCTGAAGATTTGTTTCCTACTTCCTGCACTCTTGACCCATTCCCATCAGCATGGTTAACTCTCCCTGAGTTAAATCTATTACCCAGAATTCTCCAAGTCATTAACAGTAGTCTTAATACTGGAATTGTGCCTAATGCATGGAAGACGGCAATAGTACGCGCCCCTTTTAAAGAAACCATTGTTAGATCCACAAACACCTGCTCATTACCGCCCAGTATCTAATTTGTGCTTCCTCTCCAACGTTTTTGAAAAAAATCAATCAGCTATTCACTTTCAGTGAAAAAACCCTTGCCCTCCATTCTAAACAATCAGGATTCAGACCGCATTACAGTACAGAGACTGTTCTAACAGCAGTCTTAAATGAAATTTATTCAAATCACAAAAAACAAAGCTGTACTTGCAATATCTCTCGATCTCTCAGGAGCGTTTGATCTGGTCAATCAGGAATTACTATTATCACAATTCTCATCATTAGGAATAGGTGGAATCGTTTTAGCATGGTTCACATCGTTTCTCGCTAATCATTCATATGAGGTTGTCACACCTTCCTTATCTCACCACAACATCCTTTGACTTGCGGAGTTCCGCAAGGTTCAGTTTTGTCTCCTCTCCTGGACTGGAGTATCATTCCACTTTTATGCTGATGACATTCTTCTACTGTACCCCACTGATTCATATAACCCTGTCCTGGGACCACTTCATAACTGTATAACGCAGATATCTAACTGATTAACTGATCATAAGTTAGTTCTGAATAAAGAAAAAACTGTGGCATGTTGGCTCCCTGGTGGTCTTACCATACCCACCACCCTTTTGAATCTATTTGGGACTTTATTCTCCCCTGCAGAATCCTTCTGTTATTTAGGCATCATACTTGACTCTGGTCTTACTTTTCAACTCAAATATCTAATCTATGTAAGTTTAGCTTTTTTACTCTCCGGCAATTCCATTCGATCCGCAGATATAGATACATTCCATTCTCTATTACTCTGTTACTATTAATAACAAGGCTTGATTATTGCAATATTGTTTACCTAGGATGCTCTCGCGCAAACATAAAAGGGTTACAATCCATACAAAACACAACTATTAAACTTATTTGTCACACATGAAAGTTTGATTATGTTTCTCCTTTGCTTCAAAAATTGCATTGGCTTCTGACAGAACAATGAATTGCAATCAAATTACTCCACTTGTTTCCAAGGCACATAGAATCGTTTACCCAGACTACCTTTCCATCTTCACAATACCACACTCACTGTCACGTTGTCTCCGCTCCTTAAATGATCAACGACTAGTGCTTCCCCATCCAAAACATGCACAACTGAAAAACACTCATCACCATGCATTTTTCTTTGCAGTCCCTGCCCAACGGAATTTACTTCCATTAAACCTTAGGACCGAACTATCTTTCAAGACCTTTAAGAAACTTTTGAAAGCATGGCTGTTTGACCAGATTTTTCAAAAATACTGAGACTCCTGGTCTATCATCAGTACTGGCAAGTTCCTTCCTTGCTTCCTTACCCTCTCCCTGTTTCATCTCTTTCCGTTCATTATCTCCTTAACCTGTTGCTTTATTTTGCTAAGTGCCTGCTACTATCTGAATAATTCCACCTTTCCTGTCAGTAGACTGTAGTTTTCTTGAGGTTCCGTATTTTGTAAATTTTAGTTTTTGTACACCACTCAGATCTGCTGGTGATCCCTGGGCGGTATAGAAAGTGTGAACTAAAACTATAAACTCGCGCTCCCCATCCCAGAAGAGATACATCAGTCAGCATAAGTAAACTAACTGAGCTCCCCATCCCAGAAGAGATGCATCAGTCAGCACTTTTTGTGGCTAAGGAATTTGGAATGAAAGTCCCAAGGTCAAACTGGATCAAATTATCCACCACTAAAGAGAGCGAACAAGCTCTGGGGACACTTGGATGACATCCTGACTTCACGTGGCTTGATACCACTGAGAAGCCAGGGTCCATTGAGCAGATCTCATGTGAAGGAATATCATGGGTGTAACATACACTGTGGAGGCCATGTGGCCCAACAATCTCAACATCTATTGAGCTGTGACCTGCTGAGAGGCAAAAACCTTGGACGCGAGTGAGACAAGATTGTTCGCTCTCGTCTCCAGGATGTAGGCTCAAACATTTTGTGTGTCAAGCAAGGCTCCTATGAACTCCAATCGCTGGACAGGGTGGAGATGGGACTTGGGGCAGATTAAAACAAACCCTAGTAGCTCGAGCACCTGAATAGTCATCCACATGGACTATGCTTCTCGGATGCCGAATCCTTCAATGCCCCGGAGCTCCCGGCACCATGCGTCGAGAGGGACTGATGACTATGCTTCTTGGCATTTACCCGAAGCATGCCACTGAGGCTCCTGGGTGCTGACGAGGATGACGTCGAATCCATATGTCGCCTTGGGGTTGGGTCCACAGAGGGACAGTCCTGGGGGCCCTGAACAGCAGGAGACCTCGAGGCAAGTGGAGACCCACTCGATGCCTCACTGCTCCCAGTAAGGGCCTAGTAGCAGCCATGATTACTGACACTCCCAATGCTAATGCAATGCTCAACATCAATGCCAATGCTCAACCGCAATGCTAATGCTGACATCGAGGAACTAGACTTGGCTCCAAAAATCCTCTCTCGTTGAGCCTCTCTGGAAACCTGGGTCCTCTTTTCATACAAAGACAGTGAACACAGTTAGTGGGGCTATGTTCGGGCCTAAGACGCTGCAGACACCAAGAATGGGTATCCTTTCCAAAGATTATCTGATTGCACTGGGTACAGCACTTGAAGCCACTGGAATCCTTCGAGTTTGTCAGCTAAATTAAACGACACAATGGTGCCTGAAAAAGAGGCATGGCACGGAAAAGAAAGGGAAAGTTCTCAACTGAAGTCAAGGCCTAAAAGTGACCTGCAACGACAGAAAATGAAAGGAAACATAAAACAGGGCAAAATTACTAAAAAATTAAAGGACAGAGGTTCCAACAACAGGAAAACAATACATGATGAAGAAAGAAATGAAAAAGCCGTAAGCACAAAAACAGCTCACTAGGACCGAGCAATGTGAGGAGATGGTAAAAAAAAAGTATGCCCTCTCCTCACCATGGAAAAGGAACTGAGACCGCATTCTCGCAGTGAGCAGGAAGGCACTCACACGTGCGGTGGAGTGTCACGTGCTCCACAAAGCTCTCATTTAGCTTGGGTAAATCTCGGACCGGGCGACACTGGTCAGCGTCACCCACTTGTGAAAATTACAAGCCTGCTTGCTCTCGGAGAAAATTTAATATTGCAATAACTCTGAAGAATCTTAAGTATTGGCCAAATGTTAGTAACATAGTAAATGCCGGCAGATAAAGACCTGAACGGTCCATCCAGTCTGCCCAACAAGATAAAACTCATTTCACATGGTATGCGATACTTTATACGTATACCCGAGTTTGATTTGTCCTTGCTATTTTCAGGGCACAAACCGTAGAAGTCTGCCCAGCACTGTTCTTATACTAAAAGTTATGAAGCTAACGTTGAAGCCCCTTAAAATTTACACTCCAGCCCATCCATATCTATTCAGTCATGATCAGGGAACAGACCATAGAAGTCTGCCCAGAACTGGTTTTGCTTCCCAATTATCGGTGTTGCCACCCAATCTCCGTAAAGATTCCATGGATCAATTCCTTCTAAACAGGATTCCTGTGTGTTTATCCCATGCATGTTTGAATTCCATTACCGTTTTCACCACCACCTCCCACAGGAGGGCATTCCATGTATCCACCACCCTCTCCGTGAAAAAATACTTCCTGACATTACTCCTGAGTCTGCCCCCCCCCCCCCCCCCTTCAACCTCAATTCATGTCCTCTAGTTCTACTGCCTTCCCTTCTCCGGTATTGTTTTTGGATTAATACCTTTCAAATATTTGAACATCTGTATCACATCACCCGTTTCTCCTTCCCTCTAAGGTATATATGTTCAGGTTGGCAAGTCTCTCCTCGTACAGTTTGCAACGCAAATCCCATACCATTTTTGAAGCTTTTCTTTGCACCGCTTCCAGTTTTTTTACAACTTTAGCAATATATGGCCTCCAAAAGTGAACACAATACTCCAAGTGGGCCCTCATCAACGACTTGTAAAGGGGCATCAACAGCTCCTCTCTTCTGCTGGTTGTACAGCCATAGTTCTATACAGCATAGCATCCTTCTGGCCACGGCAGAAGGATATTCTATAGTTTAGTAAAAGTATTACTTAAAAAATAAATGTCATGCCTATGTAACTATATTCAGGCACAATAATTCTGAAGAACCTTGAGTGTTGGGCAAAACATTCTATAGTTTAGTAAAATTATTACTTAAAAATAAATATCATGCTTATGCTACTATATTCAGGCATTTCCAACTGCAGTACCTGTTGAAGATATATATAGATATTTAAGTGTCATGGGCTCAGTGGGAAGTACCAAGAGCTTCAACAAAAACACTGTCTAAATAAATTAAGTAGTGAATTGGGTATTCTGAATTTGGAAACTTGTAATTATTTTTAGCTATGACCCAGCCACATTTAGGAAACAAAGTTAAACTGGAGAAAGCAGGTGACTGGGAAAATTATTTGGTTTGACTCAAAGGAAATGAACAAGAGGACAAACACTAAAAATTTGGATTATAGGAAAAAGAACAGTTTTATCAGAGGTATTTCCCCCTTTGGCGCCAATATCAGAAAATCCTTCCTTTCCTCCACATATGACTTACAAATGGGGTCCTTTACTAACCATACGCACTAATACCTATTGCACAGATGGGCCCTGAGCGCATGCTATTAGTAAATGACTCCCGAAGTATTAAAATCCTGGGCAGTCATGAGATTATGGAGCCTGAAACAAATTTAATAAAGCAAAAAAGGATGCCTTTTGCTTAACTCGAGGACAAAATACAGGCTCCTGATTAATGGTTACTACAAAGCTAGGTTGAAATCTAATGCTTCTGTTTCCCCACTGCCTATCAGTTTTTAAAGGCAGTATTGAGTACAAGTGACAATTCTGAAAAGATCATTATAATTATAACATAATAATTAAAGTTAGGAGGTTTTGGCTGATGATCAAAGTTACAAGGTGTTGCAGTTTCTGAATTAAGTAATTGCATGAAGTTTAAAGTGTTAACCACTGCTGCAACTTTAAGCCTTTGACTGCTGAGGCCTTTTTTCCATCTGTTTTTAATACAAAGAAAAATTCATTGTATAGGCTATGATTTTCTACATGAAGTGTGTGCAAAAGTACATGGTTTAAAAAAAACTTTTGAGTGTATATTCTCCACTTTTTTGTGATTAGTCAGACTATTTTTTAGTGGGTGTTGGTTCTTCTGAGTTTATATTCCTCCCTTATGAGCAATTACATCATCATTTCCAAAAATGTCCTCAACAAAAATATGATCTATTTAAGAAGTACACCCAAAGTAAATCTAGTAAAGGGCTATGATAAATGAAGCGATACAAATGCATTATAGTATTTTCGGTCTTATTCACCATCCCTTTCCTAATAATGCCTAGCATCCTGTGTGCTTTTTTGGACATCGCTGCACACTGAGCAGAAGATTTCAGCGTATTATCTACAACAACACCAAGATCTCTTTCTTGAGCGCTGACCCCCAAGGTGGACGCTAGCATAAGGTAACTATGACTCAGATTATTCTTTCCAATGTGCATCACCTTGCGTTTGTCCACATTTAAATTTCATCTGCCATTTGGACACCCAGTCTTCCAATTTCCTAAGGTCTTCCTGCAATATTTCACAGTCCGCATGTTTTTTTTTAACAACATTGAATAGTTTTGTATAATCTGCAAATTTGATCAGCTCACTCGTCGTTCCGATTTGTATATCATTTACAAATATGTTACACAGTACCGATCCCAGTACAGCTCCCTGTGGCACTCCACTGTTAACCCTCCTCCACTGAAATGACCATTTAAACCACAAGCACAACAACCCCCCCAGGAGAGTTTTTATCGCAACTCTTGAGCACACACTAACGTAGAAATAAGATCACATGCCCCTCCTTGCATCTGAGCCAACCTGGAGCCCCAATAGTACCACTTAGCTCTCTCATCTGGTCCATAGTCATCCCCCCCAGCATTCGCAGTACAATAACAAATGATAGCCAGGTCATCACTCCAAGATTCAGTTATCCAAGGGCCAGTGCCTCATAATCCAAAGAGAGTATGCTCCCACTAAAGCCAGGCTTCACAATACCCATGTCCCTAAGTGAACAGAACACATGTAACATCCTCAGGTCAAGAACCGGCAACCACACATGCTGAAGAGTAATTAAAAAACCAAACAAACACCAAGGCTCTTGTCCCATCACATTGCCCAATTCAGATTATCCAGAAAACATCTTCACCTCCTCTGCGGAGTCACTGTTTTACCTGCATACCAGATCCAAACCTTTGCAAAAAAGATCAAGGCAAACTGTTCCCCTCTCCAATTCAGTTCACAGCACTGCAGGGCCGTACGCTTTCTCTGGGCTGCAACCTGCACCGAGTAGTTGTTAAATAATAGCAATTTGGATACCTCATAGTTCAAGTAAGCCCTCAACAAAGTTTCTTTCTCCTGCCAGTTGATATATCGGGCTATCGCTGTCCTGGCTCTGGACTGCTCTTGTTACTTGGCCCCAATCCAGTATGCTCGCTCACAACCATATTGCGTGTTTTCTACTGGAAGCCCCAGCTGTTCCAGCAGCCATTTGCTGAAAATCTGGTACAGGTCAGCATCCTTCACCAGAGACTGACAAGGTGCAAATTATTTCTCCGTTGTCGATTTTCCTGCTCCACTAACCTATTATGTAGCTCCATAGCCTCCCTGCGCAACTCAGTGAGCTGTTGCGCCATGTGTGTGCCAGAGTCCTCCTGGACTGATACTCTCTGCTCCACCCCCGCTAATCTCCAATTGCTAGTACCAAATTTTTTGTTGAGTTCATCAGCTGCCGACTGCAGTTTGTTCAAGCTATCTGCTATGGCTGCCAAGACGGAGTGGGTGATTTCCTGGACCTAGTCCCCTGCCGGGATGGTAAAGGCCACCTGTTCTGCCACCATCTTAATCACCGGGAATGGCGCCTTGTCTCAAGGTATCCTCAAATTCACCGGAATACCTCGGTCCCTGATTCCAAATTAAGGCAGTACATTAGTGCAATAGCTTATTTACGTTTACCACTAAGGGACAGTGACAAATTTGGACTAGAAAATGCTATTAATAGCAGGATTTTAGAAAGTCTCCGACGGAGCTCTACAATTCCGTCTGCTCAGTTAGAGTGCATCACGTGACCCCCCTGCAAACCCAAATTTCTGAACGTGCGCAAGATGTGTTTTAAATTAACAAGCCAGTTAACATAATTACATAAGTACAGAAGTAATGCCACACTGGGAAAAGACCAAGGGTCCATCGAGCCCAGCATCCTGTCCACGACAGCAGCCAATCCAGGCCAAGGGCACCTGGCGAGCTTCCCAAACGTACAAACATTCTATACATGTTATTCCTGGAATTTTGGATTTTTCCCAAGTCCATTTAGTAGTGGTTTATGGACTTGTCCTTTAGGAAACTGTCTAACCCCTTTTTAAACTCTGCTAAGCTAACCGCCTTCACCACGTTCTCCGGCAATGAATTCCACAGTTTAATTATGCGTTGGGTGAAGAAATATTTTCTCCGATTTGTTTTAAATTTACTACACTGTAGTTTCATCGCATGCCCCCTAATCCTAGTATTTTTGGAAAGCGAGAACAGACGCTTCACATCCACCTGTTCCACTCCACTCATTATTTTATATACCTCTATTATGTCTCCCCTCAGCCGTCTCTTGATAATTGGCACTCATTAAAATTTATGCACACATCTGGCTGCACACTATAATGCACAGCACATAAATTTACTAGTGCTTAACTCAAAAAGGGGCATGGCTATGAGCATGGCAGGGGCTTTCCAAAAGGTTGCACCCAGAATTATAGAATACGGCCTCAGTGCGCCTAACTTGGGTACCAGCATTTGCACCAGATTTCAGCAGGCGTTAAGATTGGCACCTAACGTTGGGAGTGGGAATACACTGGCAGTCATGTGGTCTTTTTCACTACCTTTTTTAAAGCATGGTAAATGTTTATCTGATTTTCAAAATGATGTGATTAAATAATGTCCACACCTTGCACAAATGTTTTACCCTTTTAGTTTTTTGTAATTTCATCATTTTATGTTGGTCTCCATTTTTTAAATTAAAAGCTACTGCAGTAGTTTTCTTTAGTGCCTTCCTTCTAATGGTTATGACAAATTTTGATCACATTATAATCACTATTGTCAAGCAGCCCCACTTACCAGGTCCTGTTTCATTAAGGACTAGATCTACAGTAGTTTCCCCCTCTGTGGTTACAGGACCAGCTATGCTCTTTTATAGCACCTCTCCCTAAAATGTCCCAGTGAGCAGTTTATTTAATCAAATCAGTTTAAACAGGAAGACTATTTAATAATTCAAAACAGTTTGCTCCACTCTTCTCCGAGCGAAATAAATTTTAAACACAGATTGTGGACAACAGTAACAGTACTCAACTGCTAATGGAAGTACGACTTACAGTACTTTCTATAAAGCAGTGCTGATGCCCTATTAGTGCACTTGGATAAAAAGCAGTTGGTCAATACTGTCAAATGCTAGTCACAAATGTACTAACTCCAATTAAAAAAATATCTACAACTTGTTTATTGCCCTCAAAACTTTGCTATTTAAGCAAGATTGTGATGAGCTACACTACTGTGATTAGGGTTGCATTTTGATTAAAATTTTAATCATGATCGAAGGTATGTTATTTAATTTTCTCTTACTGCAGCTCCTTGTGACTCTGATCACTTAGGGGCCCTTTTACCAAGCCCTGGTAAAAGGGTCCCAGAGGTGACAGCATGTGGATTTGCCATGCTCAGAGGCCCCCCTTTTAACGCAGCAGGTAAAAGAAGTTTTTTTTTTTAAGGAATAGGCACTTGTCAAGCAGCCAGTTCCTGGGGAAGTCCTTACCACCTCCTGGGGAAGTCCTTACCACCTCCTATTTAGGAGGTGGTAAGGGCTCCCGTACTAATTGGCAGTATCCTGCACATCTCCTGTGCTAAAATAACCCAATTTATATGTATCCTAAGTTGATAACATTCCCTCTCAATACTTATGGGGATTTCAATGCTATCAATCATATCCATTAATTTTTCTAGTGCTATTATAATTGCCATGTAACAAGGAAAGAGTAGGAAGGCTGGCCTGGCACTACACTTCCATTGGAAACCCGCAGGACCTGAATCCATCCCCATGGGATTCCCAAGGACCTGGAGTGGATAACCACGGGATTCCCACAAACCCCGTTCCTGTGCAGCTCTCTAATGCAGAATAGTTATAAACAGCCTTACAGTTTTCACAGCCTACTTCAGAAAAGCAAGCTACTACTACTACTACTACTTATTTCTATAGCACTACCGGATGTACGCAGCGCTTCACACTTGAACATGGAGACAGTCCCTGCTCGATAGAGCTTACAATCTAATTATGACAGACAGACAGGACAAGTAAGGGATAAGGGTTAGGACAGACAGGATATATAGGGATAGGGGACAGTTGAAGGGTTAGGTTTAGGGTTAAAAGCAGCTCAGCTGTGATGTGATGTTACTGAACCAGGGCATGTTTCCCTCCCTTTATCTCCTACCCTTGTGTACCAGCTGTCTTGTCTCTCTGCCCTTCTGCTAATTTTCTCTCTCCTATAGTTATCTTCAATCTTATTTCATTTAATTTTATGTTGTAAACCACTCCAAAGTTTTCTCTTACCAGGGTGCTATATCAAGTTTAATAAACCACATATGGCACCATGTTCCAGTCTACTTTATTTTATCGGAAAGGGTTCCAGGAACAATTTTTATTCCAACTTTATTCAGCTGAAGGGAGTGGATGCACCGTTGAGAAACGCCGAGAGGAAGAGGCGCTGTGCCTACCTTTCTGGTACGCTGAGAAAGTACTACTGGGGCACTTTACGCTCAATTCCTTCAACATTTCTCTCTCCCCCCTACCCCCAATTCCCTTAAAGCTATAATTCATTTAAATTTTGCACGATATCATCCTTTGCTCGTTTTGTTCTGACCTGAGGAAAGGCATGTTAGCTCCAAAATTTTAACAACAAAAACTATTACATTCGTCCAATACAATGATGCTTTCACCATATACTGTTGGTTTATTGTTATTTAACCCCTTATTTCTGAGAAAGCAGAGAACCCTCCTCACCGACAGCCGCTGTCCTAAAATATACTGGTGTGTGTGTGTGTGTCCCCTCTGTTGAAGATACCTGCAGCCCCCTGAGAAATGCCTGCAAGCCTGGCAGCTCTCCGAAAGTAAAAGTGAGGCGAGGCCTGTGCCTCCACTGCCAGGGTCCTGTCACGCCTTTTATTCTGGGGTGCTGCTGTTTATCCCAGGCTTCCTGGCACTCTTTCCCAAAGACTAATGCCTCTCTGACCCCGAGTCTCTCCATCTCCCTTCTGGCCAGTTACCTGGTACCGCCGACGTTGAGCTGTACTATCTCCCCGCTCCCAGCGCAGAAGCCGGAGCAGTTCCCGGCCATGTTGCAAAGCGACGACTACCGGAACCCAAGTACAAGACGAGATGGACAGCTGGATAGGGTACGACGGAACCCAGGACTCCACTCCCCGACAGCAATGGCCGCCAGCAGGACAGTGAAACGGTGGAGTGAAAGCGCCGTTTGCCCTGTGACTCTAGCCGGGTAACCGCAGGGTCCTGCCGTCAGTCCGCTCCATCGCTGCAGCGGCCCCTTTTCGTTTTCTTTCAACCCCCCCCCCCCCCCCCCCTTTACACTGCAGACTCGATAGGAACCTTCAGCCTCCGTTCGCTCCGACCCTTGCTATAAGCCCCGGCGCGTGCCCTTTGCCCCTTCGCCATCTGTGCCCAGTGCCCACAAAAAAAACGGCACTACTACGATGCCAGCAGAATTGTTGTTCTATTGCGAGCAGCCGGCGATTCTTCCGCGCTACGTCACTCAGTCACAGCCAAGGAAAGGCCCCCAGCTCTGGCAGGAATGGCCGTCGCCATGACAACGGGCCGGGTACTGCAGCGTTCTGCCCGACTTGAACTTAGCTTTGAATGCATTCCCGTTTCCCTCATACTACTAACCTAGCTGCAGGGCCCGCTTAACCACGAGGCATGACTAGGCAGTCGCCCGAGGCAGCAAAGAGTGGCTACAATGAAAACAAAATGGGTCTTCAAAGTTAGTTATACTAGCTCAAAAAACATCAGCACCTACTGTTACCTGGAGGCTGGATGAGTAATTTTCAAATAGCCCATTTAACCAGGTTAAAAGTACACACTATGACGTGTGGCACATATTTTTCTGGTGGTCATCTACTTATAGCTTAAGAAGTACCATGGCATAATGCACATGCCCAGTGTTGCTAGGTGGAAAATTTTTTTCCCACCCAATCCAACGCAAAAACAGCCCAAAACCCGCCCAAACTCAAACCCCGCCCCTGACACCCCCACCCCCGCGTCGTCACCCCCGCCCCCGCCGTCATCAACCCCGCCTCCCGCTGTCATCGGCCCCGCCTCCCCCGTCATCGGCCCCCGCCTCCCCCGTCATCGGCCCTGCCCAAAACGTCACTAACCCGCCCCCCGCGGCCGAAAAAACCGCCCGAAAAACCGCGGAAAAGAAAAAAAAGAAGCCCAAAAAACCGCGACCCGCCGCGGGCAAAAATTTCCCCGCGGCGGGTCGCAGAAAACCGCCCAATTGGACGGTAAAACCGCCCACCTGGCAACCTTGCACATGCCTTCCTTTATACCTCAACAGTAGAGCTCGAGACCCTGGGTGTAGCACAGAGACCGTTTTCACAGCTGTATTATTTATTTATTTATTACATTTGTACCCCACATTATCCCACCTATTTGCAGGCTCAATGTGGCTTACAGAGTGTTATTATGACATATTCATGAGGGAATAGTAGATATAGTCAGTGGTAGAATGAAGATATTTAGAGAAAGAGAAGAGGGTTTTAAGTAGGGTGATGTAGGAGGTGTAATTGGTTGTGTGGGTGGGTTGTGTAGTGATTTATTAAATAGGATTACCATATTTGCCGACGAAAAAAAGAGGACAGAAAAAAAAAGGTTGCTATCTTTGCTAAATAAATATTTAATCATAGCCTTTAGTTAATGAACACACATCAAACAGTGACTTACTTACAGTACAGCAGTAGACAATCTACTTTTCTAAAACTTAAGGATTTGAGTTTGACCGAGTATGAGCACAAGCGTACTTTTCAGAAGAGTGCATGTCCCTCAACAACTTTGTCTGTCTTCTGAGATACATGTGAAAGTCTTTTCATGATATATGCTTAAAGTTGTGTTGCACAAACAAAATTCCTTTTACAGATTCAACCAGCAGGGGAACAGAGAGGGACTCAACAATGCCTTTCTCTCTGTTTAGCACCCCCATTGACTAATAGGCCACAAATGGTTTCTCTCATTATGTGGATAGGTGTGTTGGTCATAGGCACATAATAGAAAAAGAGTACATCTCCCTAAAAGTTAAAAATCCTGGAGGACGTGGAGGGGCATAATCGAACGAAAACGTCTATCTCCATGGGCGTTTATCTCTGAGAACGGGTCCGTGAAGGGGCGGACAGAACCGTATTTTGGGAAAAAATAGACGTCCATGTTTTATTCAACAATTTGTGAGCTGGGCGTTTTTGTTTTTCAGCGATAATGGAAAATGAAAGCGCCCAGCTCAAAAACGAATAAATCCAAGGCATTTGTTCGTGGGAGGGGCCAGGAGTCGTAGTGCACTGGTCCCCCTCACATGCCAGGACACCAACCGGGCACCCTAGGGGGCACTTTTACACAAAAAAAAAAAAAGTAAAAGAGCTCCCAGGTGCATAGCACCCTTCCCTTGGGTGTTGAGCCCCCCAAATCCCCCTCAAAACCCACCACCCACAAGTCTACACCATTACTATAGCCCTAAGGGGTGAAGGGGGCACCTACATGTGGGTACAGTGGGTTTGGGGGGCGGTGTGGAAGGCTCCCATTTACCAGCACAAGTGTAACAGGTGGGGGGGATGGGCCTGGGTCTACCTGCCTGACGTCCACTGCACCCCCTAATAACTGCTCCAGTGACCTGCATACTGCTGCCAGGGAGGTGGGTATGACATTTGAGGGTGAACATAAAAAGTTGTGAAACTGCATATTTTTGTGGTGGGAGGTGGTTTGTGACCACTGGGGGAGTCAGGGGAGGTCATCCCCGACTCCCTCCAGTGGTCATCTGGTCATTTAGGGCACTTTTTGGGGCCCTATTCGTGGAAAAACAGGGTCCAGGAAAAGTGCCCTAAATTCTCGCTAAAAACGCATATTTTTTTTCCATTATCGGCGAAAGGCGCCTATCTCTGATCGGCCGATAACCACGCCCCAGTTCCGCCTTCACCACGCCTTCGATACGCTCCCATCAACTTTGTCCGCATCCGCGACGGAGTGCAGTTGAAAACGTCCAAATTCGGCTTTCGATTATACCGCTTTATTCGTTTTTGTGAGATAAACGTCTATCTCCCGATTTGGGTCGCAATATAGGCGTTTTTCTTTTTCAATTATAAGCTGGATAGTAACATAGTAGATGACGGCAGAAAAAGACCTGCATGGTCCATCCAGTCTGCCCAACAAGATAAACTCATATGTGCTACTTTTTGTGTATACCTTACCTTCATTTGTATCTGTCATTTTCAGGGCACAGACCGTATAAGTCTGCTCAGCACTATCCCTGCCTCCCAACCACCAGCTCTGGGACAGACCATATAAGTCTGCCCAGCAATATCCTCACCTCCCACCACCGGCTCTGCCACCTAATCTCAGCCAGGGGCGTATCTGCATGGGGCCACGGGGGCCTGGGCCCCCGCAGATTTCACCCTGGACCCCCCTACCGCCGTCACCTACGTCAGGACTCCGGAGGACGAAAAATAACTTTAAAAGACCTCGGCTCGACTGGCGGGGGTTGAGGTCCCCTGCCAGCCGAAGGAATATTTTTAAAGGCAGCGGCAGGAGGAAGCGGACCTCGGCTGGCAGGGCCCGCCAGCAAAGGTAGGTGACAGCGGCGGGGGGGGGGGGGTCGGCACTGGCAGTGGTTGCCGGGGGCGGGGGCGGCGGCGGCGGCGGGGGAGCTATAATGTGCCCCCTCACTCTAGCCCTGGCCCCCCCTACCGCCGCATTTCATATACGCCCCTGGTCTCAGATAATTCATTCTCATTTATTTCATCACCTTAACATAGTAACATATAGTAGATGACTACAGGGAAAGACCTGTAAGGTCCATCCAGTCTGCCCACAAGATAAACTCATATGTGCTACTTTATGTGTATACCTTACCTTGATTTGTATCTGCCATTTTCAGGGCACAGACCATAGAAGCCTGCCCAGCTCTAGCCCCGCCTCCCAACCACTAACCCCGCCTCCCACCACCAGTTCTGCCACCCAATCTCCGCTAAGCTTCTGAGAATCCATTCCTTCTGAGCAGGATTCCTTTATGTTTATCCCACGCATGTTTGAATTCCGTTACCGTTTTCCTCTCCACCACCTCCCGCGGGAGGACATTCCAAGCATCCACCACTCTCTCCGTGAAAAAATACTTCCTGACATTTTTCTTGAGTCTGCCCCCCTTCAATCTCATTTCATGTCCTCTCGTTCTACCGCCTTCCCATCTCCGGAAAAGGTTCGTTTGCGGATTCATACCTTTCAAATATTTGAACGTCTGTATCATATCACCACTGTTTCTCCTTTCCTCCAAGGTATACATGTTCAGGTCAACAAGTCTCTCCTCATACGTCTTGTAACGCAAATCCCATACCATTCTCGTAGCTTTTCTTTGCACCGCTTCCATTTTTTTAACATCCTTCACAAGATACGGCCTCCAAAACTGAACACAGTACTCCAGGTGGGGCCTCACCAACGTCTTATACAGGGGTATTAAAACTTCATCCTATTCCCTCTTATTCTTGAGTTTTCCTTCATTTGAAAGAGGCTCACTTCCTGTACATTAATGCCACAGAGGTATTTAATCATCTCTGTCATATCCCCTCTCTTCCACCTTTCTTCCACACTTTGGTAACCTAAAGATTGGGATTTAAAAGAGGAATTGTAGGTTATTGATAAAGACAGAATCTAAAAAAAAACAACAAAAAAAAGCAAACTTTATTAACTAGTCTCCATACCCTTTTCCCCATAATTTTAAATTTTGAACTTTCTGCCACAGCATTGACAGATAGCCTCTATAAGGCAAAGAAGGGCCTAATTCAGTCTTCATTCCTAGCCCCCCTCCATAGGCTGAAGTCAGGTGGGGTGTCTGAGAACTGGCTTCATCTGGTTTTGAGATGGGGCATGGAAACTGGTTACATGTTTAATGACATCCTAAGCCTTTCTGTCTGGACATCTGCTGTGATATACACATCCATAAGGCATCTGACAGGATTACAAGAGTCTTTGAGAGTAAGTGGGCTTCTTTTCTCTGATTAGATAGGTAGATGGGCTTTTCAGTCTGAGTCATTGTCTGAGAATAGGTGGAGTTTCACTGTCTCTGAACAAGGTGTGATTACTGTCCATCTTCAGAGCTTTGTTCTTTAGAGATGTGTTGATGGGCTTAGGTATCCACCCAGCTAGTTTTTGTTATCAGTAGTTTCCAGGGGGAAGGTGAAAGTAAAGTCTTTCCACCTTATTTTCCGATCTGACGAAGAAGGGCAACCTTCGAAAGCTAATCAAGAAATGTATTAAGTTATGTCCAATAAAAAAGGTATCATCTTATTTTCTTTTCCATGTTTTATTTTGTTTGATTTCTATTGAACACCTTATTTTCGAAAGAGAAAGACGCCCATATTTTGACCCAAATCGGGAGTTGGGCTTCTTTCTCCCATGGGCGCCCAAATCGGTATAATCAAACGCCCATTTTGGGCGTCTTCAACTGCAATCTGTTGCGGAAACGGCCAAAGTTGACGGGGGCGTGTCGGAGGCGTGGTGAAGGTGGGACTGGGGCGTGTTTATCAGCCGAGGAGAGATGGGTGTCCTCGGCCGAAAATTGAAAAAAGAAAGTCGTTTTTAGCGCAAATTTGGGTCACTTTTTTTGGACCCTTTTTTTTCACGAACAAGTCCCAAAAAAGTGCCCTAAATGACCAGATGACCACCAGAGGGAATCGGGGATGACCACCCCTGACTCCCCCAGTGGTCACTAACCCCTCCCACCCAAAAAAACAACTTTAAAAACTTTTTTTCCAGCCTGCATGCCAGCCTCAAATGTCATACCCAGCTCCATCACAGCAGTATGCAGGTCCCTGGAGCAGTTTTAGTGGGTGCATGCGCTTCAGGCAGGCAGACCCAGGCCCATCCCCCCCCCCACCCTAGGGAGCTATGGACTTCAGAGGTAGTTAACTTTTTTTTTAATTGTTACAAGTGCCCCCTAGGGTGCCCAGTTGGTGTCCTGGCATGTGAGGGGGACCAGTGCACTACGAATCCTGGCCCCTCCCATGTCCCAATGCCTTGGATTTGTTCGTTTTTGAGCTGGACACCTTCAGTTTCCATTATCACTGAAAAACGAAACCGCCCAGCTCAAATCCGCACAAATCCGATGCATTTGGCTGGCACAAACCGTATTATCGGAAAAAAGATGGACGCCCATTTTTTCCGAAAATACAGTTTGTCCCGCCCCTTCACGTACCCGTTCTCGGAGATAGACGCCCATGGAGATGGGTGTTTGCGTTCGATTATGCCCCTCGTTGCATCTGTATATATTTTATTTATACATTTGTATCTGATCCAGCAAAATCAATAACTCTGACAATTAAACTCATATCATGCTACACATTTGACTTGCCCAAAGTCACAAGAAGTAGCAGTGGGTCTTGAACCCATGTTGCCAGGATCAAAGCCCGCTGCACATACCATTAAGCTACTCCTTCTCTGTTTTGGATGTCTTGTGTTCGAAAATGGACCAAAAAAAGGACGTCCAAATCACAAGCAGTCCATAGCAGTTTGAAGAACAAAAGATAGGCATCTATCTTTTTCGAAAATGACCTTCTTTCCTGTTCAGAATTGCTGTAAAACGTCCAAATTCTGATTTAGATGTTCTATCGAAAATGCCCCTCATGGAACGATGATAATGTTGTTCTGATCTTTATTTACGCTTATTTACCATGGAGTGTTGTTTTTGTTTGCTTTTGTGTTTACTTTTCTGTCTTATGTTCTGAAAAACCTTTAATAAAAATATGAAAAAAAAAAAGAAAATGCCCCTCTATATCTTTTTTGAGATGAGGTGACCAGAATTGCACACAGTATTCAAGGTGCGGTCGCACCATGAAGCGATACAAAGGCATTATAACATCCTTGTTTTTATTTTCCATTCCTTTCCTAATAATACCTAACATTTTATTTGCTTTCTTTGCTGCCAGAGGACACTGAGCAGAGGGTTTCAAAGCATCGTCAACGATGATTCCTAAATCCTTTTCCTGGCTGGTGATTCCTAACGTGGAACCTTGCATCACATAGCTATAGTTCGGGTTCCTTTTTCCCACATGCATCACTTTGCACTTGCTCACATTAAACATCATCTGCCATTTGGATGCCCAGTCTCCCAGTCTAGTAAGTTCGTCTTGCAATTTTTCACAGTCCTCTTGCGATTTAGCAACTTTGAATAACTTTGTGTCATTGGCAAATGTAATTACCTCACTAGTTATTCTCATATCTAGAGCCTTTATAAATATGTTAAAAAGCAGCGGTCCCAACACAGACCCCTGTGGAACCCCACTATCTGCCCTTCTCCATTAGGAATACTGACCTTTTAACCCTACTCTCTGTTTTCTATCCTTTAACCAGTTTTTAATCCACAATAGAACACTAACTCATATCCCATGACTTTCCATTTTCCTCTGGAGTCTTTCATGAGGTACTTTGTCAAATGTCTTTTGAAAATCCAGATACACAATATTGACCGGCTCACCTTTTTCCACATGTTTGTTCACCCTTTCGAAGAAATGTAGTAGACTGGTGAAGCAAGATTTCCCTTCACTAAATCCATGTTGGCTTTGTCACATTAACCCTTGCTTTTGAATATGCTCTGTAATTTTGTTCTTTATAATAGTCTCTACTATTTTGCCCAGCACCAACGTCACGCTCACTGGTCTGTAATTTCCTGGATCTCCTCTGGAACCCTTTTTAAAAATCGGCGTTACATTGACCACCCTCCAATCTTCTGGTACCATGCTTCATTTTAAAGATAAATTACATATTACTAACAATAATTCTGCAAGTTCTTTTTTCAATTCTATCAATACTCTGGGATGTATACCATCCTGTCCTGACAATTTGCGACTCTTCAATTTGTCAAATTGCCCCATTACATATCCTCCAGGTCTACAGAGATTTGATTCAGTTTCTCTGACTCATCATCATTGAATACCATTTCTGGTCTTCATGAAGACCAAAGCAAAGAATTCATTTAATCTCTCCACTATGGCCTTATCTTCCCTGAGTGCCCCTTTTACCCCTTGGTCATCTAGCGGTCTATCCAATTCATTTGCTGGCTTCTTGCTTTTAATATACCCCAAAAAGTTTTACTATATGTTTTTGTCTTCAACGCAATCTTCTTTTCAAAGTCCTTCTTTGCCTTCTTTATCAACACTTTGCATTTGACTTGACATTCTTTATGCTTTTTTCCTATTATTTTCAGTTGGATCCTTCTCCCATGTTCTAAAGGATTTTCTTTTAGCTCTAATAGTTTCCTTCACCTCACTTGTTATCCATGCCGGCTGTCGTTTGGTCTTCCTTCCTCCTTTTTTAATACACGGAATATATTTGGCCTGGCTTCCAGGGTGATATTTTTGAACAGCATCACATCTGATGTAAATTTTCACCTGTGCAGCTGCTTGTCTAAGTTTCTTTTCACCATTCTTCTCATTTTATCATAGTTTTCTTTTTGAAAATTAAATGCTAACATATTGGATTTGCTTGGAGTCCATCCTTTCGGAATAGGCTCTTCCTTTCCCAGAATGCTGTCCAGATCCTAACAAATCTAAAACTTTTCTCCGTGTACCATCATCTCATCCAACATTGAGACTCTGGAGCTCTGCCTGTCTCTTGGGTCCTGCATGTGAAAAGGGGAGAATTGTGAAAATGCTATCCTGGAGGATCTGGATTTCAGCTTTCTACCTAGTAGCCTAAATTTGGCTTCCAGAACCTCCTTCCCACATTTTCCTATGTCGTTGGTACCTACATGTACCAAGACAGCTGGCTCCTCCTGGGCAGAAGCTCCTGGAGACACATCCTCGGTACTATAGGATATTGCATCCCCTGGTGGGCTGGTTCTGGCTACAGGATTATTTCCAACTTCACCAGGGTGATGCTTTCCACTTCCACCCAGTAGGGAAGGGTTAGGACAGCTTTTGTAGTTGGTGATTTGATTATTAGACATGTAGATAGCTAGGTGGCTGGTGGACGTGAGGATCGCCTAATCACTTGCCTGCCTGGTGCGAAGGTAGCGGACCTCACGCATCACCTAGATAGTATTTTAGATAGTGCTTGGGAGGAGCTGGCTCTCTTGGTACGTGTGGGTACCTAGTAGTAGTAGTACCAATGACATAGGAAAATGTGGGAGGGAGGTTCTGGAAGCCAAATTTAGACTCTTAGGTAGAAAGCTGAAATCCAGATCCTCCAGTGTAGCATTTTCGGAAATGCACCCGGTTCCACTCACAAGACCCAAAATGTAGGCAAAGCTCCGAAGTCTCAATGTGTGGTTGAGATGATGGTGCAGGGCTGAGGAATTTAGATTTAGGAATTTAGGAACTAGGCAACATTCTGGGGAAGGGAGAGCCTGTTCCGAAAGGATGGGCTCCACCTTACTGGAAATGGAACCAGGTTGCTGGTGCTAACATTTAAAAAGGAGGTAGAAACAGCTTTTAAACTAAAATGGGGAGAGATCCGAATAGTCACCCAGGAGCGCATGGTTCGGTGTGGCATATCCTTGAAAGATACTATTGAAACAGCATCTTTAGGGAATTCCAATAGAGAGATTTCAATAATGGTGAAAGAAAGCCAGGAATGTTCAATGGGAGTCTGAACTCTACTAGAAAAAAACGCGAACAACCCGAGGGACCAGAAACCACATTCCAGCCTGGGGTCCTCAAGGAATGGATCAGAGCAATGGAAGCCTTCATCCCTACGAACACAGCACATACCACTGACCCTGTTGTGGGATCCTTGCTTCCCCATTTGTTTCAGGTGTGGGGGGAGAGGTCATATAGCTAGGCACTGCCAGGACCTAGCTGAGGAAGCCATGGATGAGAATTTAGTTCGTTCACATTGTTGCAATTTTGTGGAGGCTTTTCATCCAGAGAGCAGAAACTGTGTGTTACCAGTGGAGTTGGAAGGACACCATACCAGGCACTAGTGGACTCTAGTAGTGTCAAGACCCCCATTTGGCGAGAAGTACCTGACTGCAATTGAACTATACTACATAAGTACATAAGTACATAAGTAGTGCCATACTGGGAAAGACCAAAGGTCCATCTAGCCCAGCATCCTGTCACCGACAGTGCCAATCCAGGTCAAGGGCACCTGGCACGCTCCCCAAACGTAAAAACATTCCAGACAAGTTATACCTAAAAATGCGGAATTTTTCCAAGTCCATTTAATAGCGGTCTATGGACTTGTCCTTTAGGAATCTATCTAACCCCTTTTTAAACTCCGTCAAGCTAACCGCCCGTACCACGTTCTCCGGCAACGAATTCCAGAGTCTAATTACACGTTGGGTGAAGAAAATTTTTCTCCGATTCGTTTTAAATTTACCACACTGTAGCTTCAACTCATGCCCTCTAGTCCTAGTATTTTTGGATAGCGTGAACAGTCGCTTCACATCCACCCGATCCATTCCACTCATTATTTTATACACTTCTATCATATCTCCCCTCAGCCATCTCTTCTCCAAGCTGAAAAGCCCTAGCCTTCTCAGCCTCTCTTCATAGGAAAGTCGTCCCATCCCCACTATCATTTTCGTCGCCCTTCGCTGTACCTTTTCCAATTCTACTATATCTTTTTTGAGATACGGAGACCAGTACTGAACACAATACTCCAGGTGCGGTCGCACCATGGAGCGATACAACGGCATTATAACATCCGCACACCTGGACTCCATACCCTTCCTAATAACACCCAACATTCTATTCGCTTTCCTAGCCGCAGCAGCACACTGAGCAGAAGGTTTCAGCGTATCATCGACGACGACACCCAGATCCCTTTCTTGATCCGTAGCTCCTAACGCGGAACCTTGCAAGACGTAGCTATAATTCGGGTTCCTCTTACCACATGCATCACTTTGCACTTGTCAACATTGAACTTCATCTGCCACTTGCACGCCCATTCTCCCAGTCTCGCAAGGTCCTCCTGTAATCGTTCACATTCCTCCTGCGACTTGACGACCCTGAATAATTTTGTGTCATCGGCGAATTTAATTACCTCACTAGTTATTCCCATCTCTAGGTCATTTATAAATACATTAAAAAGCAACGACCCAGCACAGACCCCTGCGGGACCCCACTAACTACCCTCCTCCACTGAGAATACTGCCACGCAATCCTACTCTCTGCTTCCTATCTTTCAACCAGTTCTTAATCCATAATAATACCCTACCTCCGATTCCATGACTCTGCAATTTTCTTCAGGAGTCTTTCGTGCGGCACTTTGTCAAACGCCTTCTGAAAATCCAGATATACAATATCAACCGGCTCCCCATTGTCCACATGTTTGCTTACCCCCTCCAAAAAAATGCATTAGATTGGTGAGGCAAGACTTCCCTTCACTAAATCCGTGCTGACTTTGTCTCATCAGTCCATGTTTTTGTATATGCTCTGCAATTTTATTCTTAATAATAGCCTCCACCATCTTGCCCCGGCACCGACGTCAGACTCACCGGTCTATAATTTCCCGGATCTCCTCTGGAACCCTTCTTAAAAATCGGAGTAACATTGGCTACCCTCCAGTCTTCCGGTACTACACTCGATTTTAGGGACAGATTGCATATTTCTAACAGTAGCTCCGCAAGTTCATTTTTTAGTTCTATTAATACTCTGGGATGAATACCATCAGGTCCCGGTGATTTACTACTCTTCAGCTTGCTGAACTGACCCATTACATCCTCCAAGGTTACAGAGAATTGCTTTAGTTTCTCCGACTCCCCCGCTTCAAATATTCTTTCCGGCACCGGTGTCCCCCCCAAATCCTCCTCGGTGTGAAGACCGAAGCAAAGATTCATTTAATTTCTCCGCTACGGCTTTGTCCTCCTTGATCGCCCCTTTAACACCATTTTCGTCCAGCGGCCCAACCGACTCTTTGGCCGGTTTCCTGCTTTTAATGTATCTAAAAAAATTTTACTATGTATTTTTGCTTCCAACGCTAATTTCTTCTCAAAGTCCCTTTTTTGCCCTCCTTATCTCGCTCTTGCATTTGGCTTGGCATTCCTTATGATCTATCCTGTTACTTTCAGTTGGTTTCTCTTCTCCACTTTCTGAAGGATTGTTTTTTGGCTCTAATGATTTCCTTTATCTTACTGTTTAGGCCACGCCGGCTGACGTTTAGTCTTTTTTCCCTTTTTTCTAATACGTGGAATATATTGTCCTGAACCTCCAGGATGGTGTTTTTAAACAGCATCCACGCCTGATGCAAGTTTTTTACTCTGCGAGCTGCTCCTTTCAGTCTTTTTTTCACCATTTTTCTCATTTTGTCGTAATCACCTTTTCTATAGTTAAACGCTAGCGTACTTGATTTCCTAGTTTCACTTCCTTCAATGCCAATATCAAAACCGATCATATTATGATCACTGTTATCAAGCGGGCCCTCGTATCGTTACCCCCTGCACTAGATCATGAGCACCACTAAGGACTAAGTCTAGTATTTTCCTTCTCTTGTCGGCTCCTGAACTAGCTGTTCCATGAAGCTGTCCTTGATTTCATCAAGAAATCCTATGTCCCTTGCGTGTACAGATGTTACATTAACCCAGTCTATATGCGGGTAATTGAAATCCCCCATTATTATTGTGTTGCCCAGTTTGTTTGCGTCCCTGATTTCCTTTAACATTTCCGCATCCGTCTGTTCGTCCTGGCCAGGCGGACGGTAGTACACTCCTATCACTATCCTTTTCCCCTTTGCACATGGAATTTCAATCCACAGTGATTCCAAGGAGTGTTTTGTTTCCTGCAGAATTTTCAATCTATTTGATTCAAGGCTCTCGTTAATATACAATGTAACCCCTCCACCAATCCGATTCACCCTATCACTACGATATAATTTGTACCCCGGTATGACAGTGTCCCACTGGTTATCCTCCTTCCACCAGGTCTCAGAGATGCCTATTATATCTAATTTTTCATTTAGTGCAATATATTCCAACTCCCCCATCTTATTTCTTAGGCTCCTGGCATTCGCATATAGACATTTCAAACTATGTTTGTTGTTCCTAAGTACATCATGCTTAGTACTTGACAGTATTAATTGGCAATCTTTTGTCTGATTTTATTGTTATTTTAAAGATACCCGATCTACTACAATCTCTTTTGCAACCTCACTATCAGGATACTCTATCTTCCCTGTTATGGTGATATCTTTGAAAGATACCTTATCCCGAACCATGCTCTTTTGAGCGACTGTCGGCCTTCCCCCCATTTCTAGTTTAAAAGCTGCTCTATCTCCTTCTTAAACGCCGATGCCAGCAGCCTGGTCCACTCTGGTTAAGATGGAGCCCATCCTTTCGGAATAGGCCTCCCCCTTCCCAGAATGTTGCCCAGTTCCTAACAAATCTAAAGCCCTCCTCCCTGCACCATCGTCTCATCCACGCATTGAGACTCTGGAGCTCTGCCTGTCTCTTGGGCCATGCGCGTGGCACAGGTAGCATTTCAGAAAATGCTACCCTGGAGGATCTGGATTTCAGCTTTCTACCTAAGAGCTACCTACTACTACTACTTATCATTTCTATTGCGCTACTAGATGTACACAGCGCTGTACACTTGAACATGAAGAGATAGTCCCCTGCTCGACAGAGCTTACAATCTATTAGGACAGACAAACAGGACAAATAAGAGCTAAGGGAATTACTAAGGTGGGGGTATAAAATAAGGGTGTCTGAACAAGTGAGTAAGGGTTAGGAGTTAAAAGCAGCATCAAAAAAGGTGGGCTTTTAGCCTAGATTGAAGACGGCAGAGAAGGAGCTTGACGGACCAGCTCAGATGTTTATTCAGGCATATGGTGCAGCAAGATAAAAGGAACGGAGGTCTGGAGTTAGCGGTGGAGGGAGAAGGGTGCAGGAGTAGAGAGATTTACCCAGGTGAATGGAGTTCCCGGGGAGGAGTGTAGGGAGAGATGAGAAAGTGGAGAGGTACTGAGGAGCTGCAGACTGAATGCACTTATAAGTCAATAAGAGGTGGTTGAACTGTATGCGGAACGGATAGGGAGCCAGTGAAGTGACTTGAGGAGAAGGCTAATAGAATAGTGACACTGGCAGAATATAAGTCGTGCGGCGAATTTTGAACAGATTGAAGAGGAGAGAGATGGCTAAGTGGGAGACCTGTGAGAAGCAAGTTGCAATAGTCTAAGCAAGAGGTGATAAGAGTGTGGATAAGGGTTCTGGTAGTGTGCTCAGAAAGGAAAGGGCGAATTTTGCTGATGTTGTAGAGAAAGAAATGACAGGTTTTAGCAGTCCTGCTGAATATGTTCAGAGAAGGAGAGAGAGGAGTCGAAGATGACCCCAAGGTTACGAGCTGATGAAACAGGGAGGATGAGAGTGTTATCCACAGAAATAGAGAATGGGGGAAGAGGAGGTTGGTTTAGGGGGAAAGATAAGAAGCTCAGTCTTGGTCATATTTAGTTTCAGGTTGCAATGTCAGACAGGTAGGCTGATATTTTGGCCTGAATTCCCTGCTGAGATTTCTGGTGTGGAGAGGTAGATCTGGGAGTCATCAGTGTAAAGGTGGTACTGAAAACCATGGGATAGATTAGAGTGCCAAAGGAAGAAGTATAGATGGAGAAAAGAAGAAGTCCCAAGACATATCCCTGACAGTGGGACAGAGGTGGAGGAGGATCCACCAGAGTATACACTAAAGGTATGATGGGAGAGATAAGAAGAAACCAGGAAAGAACAGAGCCCTGAAATCCAAGTGAGGACAGCATATCAAGGAGTAGGCAGTGATCAACAGTGTCAAAAGCAGCAGATAGATCAAGAAGGATGAGGATAGTAATAGCGGCCTTTGGATCTGGCCAGGAACAGGTCATTGGACACTTTAGCAAGTGCCTGTTTCAGTGTAATGAAGAGGGCAAAAGCCAGATTGAAGTGGATCAAGAATAGCTTGAGATTGAAAGAAAGTCAAGACAACAGCAGTGAGCAGAACGTTCAAGTATCTTGGAGAGGAAAGGGAGGAGGTGAGATGGGGCGATAGTTGGGAGGAGAGGTAAGGTCCAATGAAGGGTTTTTAAGGAGTGGTATGACTATGGCATGTTTGAAGGCATCAGGAACAGTCGCAGTGGAAAGTGAAAGATTGAGGATATGACAGATAAAAGGGATGACAGTAGGAGAGACTGTGTTAAGTAGATGGGTGGGAATAGGATCGGAGGAACAGGTAGTTAGTTTCAAGGAGGAAGAAGATGTGTAGTTTCCTCTTCAGTGATTTCAGAAAAGGAGGCAGGGGTTGGAGAGTTGAGAGAAATGGACTAAGGGAAGGAGAGGTGGCGGTGACCTGGTTGAGAATTCAAGTTAATCTTGTGAACCTTATCATGAAAGTTCTCAGCCAGAGTCTGGGGAGAAAGTGAAGAGGGAGTTGGAGGTGAAGGCACTTTGAGGAGAGAGTTCAGTGTGGCAAAGAGACGTTGAGAGTTTGAGCCAAGAGAATTTGTCAACTGCATGTAATAATCCTGTTTGGCAAGTAAAGAGCAGACTGGAAGGAAGTCAGCAAGAATTTGAAATGTATGAAGTCAGCATGGGCACGGCGATTTCAGCCAAAGGCGTTCGGCAGAGCGGGCACAGGAACTTAGGTAGCGGATTCTAGAGGTCAGCCAAGGCTGGGGTTTGGTATGCTTTACAGAACGGGGAATGGGAGGAGCAAGAGTATACAGAGCAGAGAAGAGAAGTAGTATTATAGGAAGAGACAGCCTCATTGACAGACTTGGATATCGTAGTAGTAGAGAGAGATGTGAAACACTGGAGGACAGAGAAGAAGGGTCAGTAGCCTGAAGATTTCTAAATGCATTTGTTAAGATTGGGACGGGACTGGGGAGGAGGGTGTTTAACTACTACTACTACTACTACTATTTAGCATTTCTATAGCACTACAAGGCATACGCAGCGCTGCACAAACATAGAAGAAAGACAGTCCCTGCTCAAAGAGCTTACAATCTAATAGACAAAAAAAATAAAATAAAGTAAGCAAATCAAATCAATTAAGTGTGAAAGTTATCAGATGATGGTCAGAGAGGGGAAGAGCTGAGGCACAGAAGCTGAAGAGTGAGCAGTTTGAGAAGAGGATAAGATCAAGACAGTGGCCATTCTGGTGAGTGGGGGTAGTGGAGCACAGTTGAAGATTGAAAGAGGATGTTAAAGTGAGAAACTGAGAAGCATAATCAGATGGATCATTAGCATGAATGTTAAAATCCCCAAGAAATTAGGGAAGGAGATGAAGGTTCAGAAGAAGGAAATCCAGGCATCAAAGTCAGTGAGAAAGGAAGAAAGGGACTTATCAGGAGGTCGGTAACTGACTGCTACTCGGATAGGCAGAAGGAATAGATGAATGGAGTTGTTACAGACAGAACGAGCATTCCACAGAGCATACGAGAAACGCAGCAAAAAGGGGGGAGGAGAGGAACAGAAATTAGATTGGAGACATCACGGTGTGACCTGCACAAATAGGATGAGAGCTGATGTGGAGGACCAGGATTGGGATTGATGTCCCCAGCGAGAGCAGGAGAAGGAGCAAGAGAGAATGGAGAAGAATTGGAGAGGTATGATTACAGCAACGAAGGCGAGATGTACTCAGATAGAAAGGAGATGGATGAATGGAAGGAAGAAAGGAAATGTTGAAGGTTGAAAGCTGAGAAGAAGGAAGGGAACAAAAGAGATGGTGGGATGATGAAAGCAGAGGTGGGCAATGTGTTCGTGCAGTGTACAGTGGTTTCAGATGGAGAAACAGATTAGGAAGGGACAGTACCAGGAAGAGAAAGTGTATTGGAGCCATAAGTAGTGACTGGGAGAATATAAATGTACGGTGCGCGGCACCTAGAGCGGAGGCCCTGAGTGGATCGGAGTAGACTTGGGAGTCACCCCGGAGAAAGCTGCGAGGCTATGCAGATGAGCTGCATGTCCTCCACAGCACCTGAAAGGCAGCCGGTGGGAGAGCTGGGCACCTCTCAGCCAAGGAAATGCTTACCTGGGGTTAGGCTGAAGCCAGCATTCCTCCCCCTGAGGGTCACCTGAATTATGAGCAGACTTTGACATTTGCATGCATACATGGTGACCAGAGGCACTATCCTACAACTCAAGTATCCTTTAAAACATCTGTAGGGCAAGCTAAGCTGGAAATAGCAGTTGTGCCTTGGCTACCCTACCCAGTAGTTCTGGGTTGGATTTTCCAAACATTGGAGCCATCTGGGCCCAGCTGATCACTGGCCCACAGAAGGAGGGGGAGCCGTTCCCTGAGATCATCTGCTAGAGGACCCTGACTTGTATACCAAGAGCCCAAATCTGCCTATACCCTGCTGTCAGTGGTGGTTGGAGAAACTACGTCCCAGTTTTTTTATCTCTGATGTCACTTGGGGCTCCTTTTACTAAGCGGCGGGCTTACTGCTCGCTATACAGGAAGACCGTTGGGCTACCACAACAGCCTGGCGGTACTTCCCACCCCTAGCGCACCGTCATTTCTGGTGCTACATTTATTTATTTTTGTAGCGCTGGAGTGTACTCAACAGTAATCAGGCAGTGCCGTGCGCTGCCCAGTTACTGCCAGATTAATGCGGGAGCCCTTACCGCCACCTCAATGGGTGGCGATAAGGGCTTCTCCCCTCCCCAAAAAATGACTGCACAGCAAGTGCTTTACTTTCCGCCCGGCCATTTCCTGTCGGAAAACAAGACTTCCCTTTTACCAGCTGCGGCAAAAGGAGGCCGTCGCTGGCCTTTTACAGCAGCTGGTAAAAGGGAAGTCTCGACTTCCTGCAGGAAATGGCCATAAGGCAAGTAAAGCACTTGCTGCGAGGCCATTTCAGGGAGGGGGGGAGCCTTTACCTCCACCCATTGAGGTGGTAGTAAGGGCTCCCGTGTTAACCTGGTGGTAACCGGGTAGTACGAGGCACTACCCGATTACCGCTTGGTACACTCTGCTACAAAATTAATTAATTTTTATAGTGCCGGAAATGATGGCGTGCTAGAGGTGGGAAGTACTGCCAGGCTGCTGCAGTAACCCGGCGATACTTCCTGTGTAGCGAGCGGTAAGCCGCTTAGTAAAAAGAGCCCTAAATTTGGGAACCCAGTTTTAAAAAAATATATATATGTTTCGAGCCATATACATTTGTAACTTTTAAGTATTAAAAGCTTCAAAGAGTTAACTGTAAGAGATAAATTAGATTCTGCCATAGTATAAACAATTCTAAGAACAGTTCTAAGAACTGTTTATGGCCGGAATTTAAATGCTAAGTATCTGGTTTCATTTTCAAGTTTCTTTAATAAAGTTGAACTTTTAGTACTACTGCTGTGGCGCAGTGCTTATAACCCCAGTTGGGGACCTGTGATTATGCACAGCAAATTGTAGGATTTTGAGTGCACATATGTGGTGGGCGCTGTCATAATTTTAAGCATATATAGAAATCAATGGATCTCTTTGTACTACTAGCCAAACTTGAAACTTGAAACATACTGTATAGGACTGGTGATTGACTTAGGACAGCTAACTAACACTGAAGTGGATTGTCTCAGGGGCAAACCAAGGCCTGTGTGTTCTTCTGACAGTCCTATAATTCCTTGTGAGTGGACGTATAGGAAGTTATTGCTCCCCCTTAACAGCACTCCCTCGCAGTCACAGATCCATCTTGAAAACAGACTACACAGCAGCAGTGGTGTAGGTAAAAGCCCATTTTGGGGGGGGGGCATTGCCATACCCCTCCCTCTCCCCCTCCTGCATTAAACCATACTTTTGCTGGCGGAGTGTCCAAGCCTTGCCAGCTGAAGAGGTCTCCTGTGCGAGTCTCCGCACATGCAGCCAGAGCAGTAGTCAAGTTGGGGGTGTTCTTTAGCTGCAGTCACCGGCAGTGGTGAAGCTACGTGGGGCCACGGGGGCCTGGGCCCCCGTAGATTTGGCCCTAGACCCCCTGCTGACGGCCCTCTTGACCCCCCCTCCCACTGCCAACCCTCCCATTTTAGCCCCCCCCCCCCGCCACCGACCCCCGCGCCACCAACTTTGACTCCCCCGTCGCCAACCCTCCCCCGCCGCCACCATCGCCTACCTTTGCTGGCGGGGGACCCCAACCCCTGCCAGCCGAGGTCTTCTTCTTCCTTCGTTCTGTTTCTGAGTCCGACGTCCTGCACGTTTGTAGAACAGAATGAAGGAAGAAGAGGACCTCGGCTGGCGGGGGTTGGGGTCCCCCGCCAGCAAAGGTAGGTGACGGTGGCAGTGGGGGAGGGTTGGCGACGGGGGGAGTCAAAGTTGGTGGCGGCGGGGGGGAGTCGGCAATGGCGGGGGGGGGGGGTCGGTGGCGCCGGGGGGGGGGTAAAATGTGCTCCCTCACTTCGGGCTCTGGACCCCCCCTCCTTCCGAAGTCTGGCTACACCCCTGGTCACTGGCACTCCAATTCATGCTCAATTCCAGGGCCGCCCCGCCTACGCCCCTCCGCCGCTGCCGCCCCCCGTCACTCCCCCCGCCGCTGCAGTCCGCAGTCTCACCTGCCTGCCTGCCTCCATGGCTCCGGCCCCCTGCAATCAAAGCGGCAGTCACAGATCACCTCTCTTTTGGCCTCCCCTCCCTGTGTCCCGCCCTCGTCTGATGTAAATTCCGGTTTCTGCGAGGGTGGGACAAAGGGGGGAAGGCCCGAAGGGTGGCGATCTGTGACTGCCGCTTCGAATGCAGGGGGCCCGGAGCCGAGGAGGAAGGCAGGTGAGACCGGGAACTGCAGCGCTGGCGACCTGACCCCGGCGCCGGGCACCCCTTGGAGGCCCGGGGAATTTTGTCCCCCCTGCCCCCCCTCTCGGCAGCCCTGCTCAGTTCTGCGCAATCACTGAACTGAGCATACGCAAAATGCTGGCATTGGCGGCTCATGCGTGCCAGCCAACTTAAGTGCTGCTCAGGTAGGCCAAGTTCATTTGGAACCCTGTTGATACTGAAACTTTGGAAACCAGAGCCCAGCCTGGCCCGATTGTGCTGAACATTGAAAGACAGAACTTTAACTCAGGGACCCCAAGCTAGAGACAAGCTATTTGTGCTGCCTTTAAGGGACAGTCTAGTGCATGTTGTGGTCCTTCAAGAACAGGCAATGGGAGAGAACTCTTGAGTCCAAGAATGGGCTTTGTGTTTTATTTTTTCCTATCTGTGAAAGAAACAGGTTGCACCTTTCTTCCCTGCAAAATTAATAAATTGTTTTGTTTTTATCTTAACTGCTATGGTTTGTTAAGGCTCTGGGTCCACCCTCATCCTTGCTGCTACATGTTTTTACTGTGAAGGGATTTAGAGGCCCTTTTACTAAGCCGCAGTAGGATCTACGCGTGACACAAATGAGACTACCGCCAGGCCAGCCTGCTCTCCTGGGTGTAATTTCAGATTTGGCATGCGCCCATAACACGTAGATGAATAATTTATTATTTCATCCTACGCACACCAGTTCCAGTGGTAATCGGAACTTGGCATGCACCAATCAGTCACCATATGTGAAGCGCGTGAGCCTTTACCGCTAGATCAATGGGTGGCGTTAAGGGCTCAGGCCAGTTTTGGGCATGCGCTGGTTTCATTTTTTACTGCAGGCCCTTTTCCCATCCCATTTTTAAAAAAGCCCTTTTTTGTAGATGCGGAGAGGTGTGGTAGCCGTGTTAGTCCACTCTTAAAGGTTATCAATAGAAATCAAACAAAATAAAAATGGAAAAGAAATAAGATGATACCTTTTTTATGGACATAACTTAATACATTTCTTGATTTCCGATCTGACGAAGAAGGGCAACCTTCGAAAGCTAATCAAGAAATGTATTAAGTTATGTCCAATAAAAAGGTATCATTTTATTTCTTTTCCATGTTTTATTTTGTTTGATTTCTATTGATAACCTTGTAGATGCGGTAAAGACTGGCCCAATACACGCGCCTACATTACAGCAGGCCACTTTTTGCCACTGCTTAAAGGGTCCCTTATTTCTTTGCCTATATAAAGTAAGCATAAAATATGGGTATTTTCTAAAAAAATTTAGATGTCTCTTATAAAGATTCCCTTTAAACTTCTGGTTCTTGTTAGTGAGCATTGGCACCAGTCACCACAGAGCACAAGTTAAACTACCAGGTCCTCAGTATTAGGGTTGCCAACTGGATCATGATTTGCCCAACAGGGTTGATCCAGTCCTGGGATTACCCCCAATGCATGCAGGGACTTCTAACCTTGCTTTCATAGGGAAGCCAATGGGAAATTAGAACCACAAGTCCCTGCATGCAATGGGGTAAACCCAGGACTGGATCAACACAGTGGCGCGAATCTGGATCTAGTTGGCAACCCTAATACTGAGGACCTGGTAGTTTAAGTTATGTTCTGAGTGACTGATGACCAATGCTTACTAACAAGAACAAGGGAAATTTGATTTCTAGCTCAACAGCCTACAACTAGTCTAACAGCAATATTTTGAATCAGTTGTAGGCTATGCAATGTCTTCAAAAGTAAACCTACAATCTATTCTCGACATCACAAAAGCATTAAAAAACATGTTAAGTTGGCTGTTGGAGAAGAAAGGTTTCAAATTTTGAAGAAATCTAAGCTTAAACCATGCTTTTTCAGTATGCAAGGATGATATTTTGTTTTTTTTGTTGTTGGATTTAAAGATCCAGAGTAATAACAAAGTGCTTCCTCAAGTTGAAGGAAACGGTCCAGTATTTGAGAAAGCTTTTATGCTGTCTGATGGAATACATTAGTGCATAGACTCATTAATCATGTGCATTCTACATTAAACCCCTGACGGAGCCTGTCAGCAAAGGAAAGTTGGGTTGTTGTGTTATCATTTTGTTCAGGGGATAGTGCTGGGCAGACTTATATGGTCTGTGCCAGAGCCGGTGGTGGGAGGCAGGTAGTGCTGGGCAGACTTATACGGTCTGTGCCAGAGCCAGTGGTGGGAGGCGGGGCTGGTGGTTGGGAGGCGGGGATAGTGCTGGGCACACTTATACGGTCTGTGCCCTGAAGGTACAAATCAAAGTAGGGTATACACAAAAAGTAGCACACATGAGTTGTCTTGTTGGGCAGACTGGATGGACCGTGCAGGTCTTTTTTCTGCCGTCATCTACTATGTTACTATGTTATTAAAATTTTATTTTTGACATAGAGCTCTCTTTTGTTGCTATTGGGTTTTTTGTGTGCACTCTCTTCTTCACTTTGTTTATGAAATACTAGTAAAAAGGCCCATTTCTGACAAATGAAACGGGCGCTAGCAAGGTTTTCCTCGGAGTGTGTATGTTTGGGAGAGTGTATGTGAGAGTGACTGTGTGAGAGACAGAGTGAAAGTGTGAGTGTGTGTGTGTGAGAGAGAGTGAGTCTGGGTTGAGTGTGTTTGTGAGAGAGTGTGTGTGTGCAATGTGTATGTGGAGACACAGTGTGAGAGAGAGTGTGTGTGTGTGTGCGAGAGAGAGAGTGTGTGTGAGACACAGATTCTCTGTGAGAGTGAGTGTATGAGACCAAGCGAGTGTGTGAGTGACTGTGTGGCACATAGAGAGTGAATGTGATACAGTGTGAGACAGAGTGTGTGAGAGTGTGAGTTAGAAAGACATTGTATATGAGAGAGAGAGTGTGAGCCCTGCCCTCCCAATCCATGCCCATCTGTCCCCTGCCCCTCCATTCATTCTTTTCCAGCAATTCCCCTCTCTCCCTGAGCCCTGCCCTCCCAATCCATGCCCATCCATGCTACTCTGTCACCTGCCCCTCCATTCATCCCTATCCAGCAATTCCCCTCTCTCCCTGAGCCCTGCCCTGCAATCCATATCCATCCATGCCATCTGTCCCCTCCATTCATCCCTATCCAGCAATTCCCTCTCTCCCTGAGCCCTGCCCTCCAATCCATGCCCATCCATGCTCCTCTGTCACCTGCCCCCTCCATTCATCCCTATCCAGCAATTCCCTCTCTCCCTGAGCCCTGCCCTGCAATCCATATCCATCCATGCCCTCTGTCCCCTCCATTCATCCTATCCAGCAATTCCCCTCTCCCCTGAGCCCTGCCCTCCCAATCCATGCCCATCCATGCTCCTCTGTCCCCTGCCCCCTCCATTCATCCCTTTCCAGCAATTCCCCCTCTCCCTGAGCCCTGCCCTCCCAGTCCATGCCCATCCATGCTCCTCGTCCCCTGCCCCTCCATTCATCCTTTCCAGCAATTCCCTCTCTTCCTTCCATGACCCCCCCCCCTGCATCCATGTCCCAGCCTGGCCCGCCCTCTTCTCCCCCCCTTCGCATCCATGTCTCCCCCCTTCGCATCCATGCTGTCGTTTCTCCCTGCCCTTCCGCTCCCATTGTTGTACTTTACTGCCCACCTCTCTCTCCCCCCAACTCCTTTTTTTTTTTTTGTTGTTTTTAAATTTACCTCCGTGGCAGTTCCGGCAGCGCAGCGTCAGGGAAGGAGGCGGCGCTCCCGACGTCTAGCCTTCCCTTCGCTGTGTTCCGCCTTCTCTGACGTCATCCTTGACGTCAGAAAAGGCGGAACACAGCGAAGGGAAGGCTAGAGACGTCGGGAGCGCCGCCTCCTTCCCTGACGCTGCGCTGCCGGAACCGCCACCACAGAGGTAAATCTAATATAATTTTCCGCCCTCGACGTCATCCGCCCTCGACGTCATGACATTTGACGCGAGGGCGGGGCAGAGACGGCTAGCTGGCTTCACACCATGAATCCACGAACCCTACAGCCAGGGAGTGTTTGAGTGACTTCAGAACGTTGTCTTCAGAACGTTCACGGTGCGTTTTATTATAGATATTAGATGCACATATATACCTATTCTTTCTAGTATATGCAACCTACTTTCCATAGGGTAGTTTTATAAAGGTACATTGACAGAGATAAAACAGGCAAACATATGCACTTATGTACTATTCCTGCACAGGCATCCCATTATAAAGTTACCCTCTTTCCCTCTTATTCTATAGCAGGGCGCCTACTGTTAGGTACCATCCCCCCTAATTCTATAAAAGTCACCAAAAATTGTTGCACAAATTTGAGCACGCACTCAATTTATGTGCGTAATTTAATTAAATAACAAGCTAATTAGTGCCATAATTCGCATTTTAACAAGCAACTATTGGCACCAATTAAATTTAATTGAACTTTACATGTGTAAATGTAGGCGCTGGATCTGTACCTAAATTTACATGTGATTTGAAAACAGGGGCACGGAAATGGAGGGTCGTGGGTGGAACAGGGGTGTTTCCTACAATTAACACATGTGTTATAGAATAAGGTGAGACACGCGCCTAATGTAGACTCGTACATTTGCACTATGTTTCAGTTGGTGCAAATGGCCACACCTAAAGCTGGGTGCAATTCCTGGATGTAAGCACTATACCATAAACTATGCCTAACTTTAAACACGGCTTATAGAATAGTGCTTTTCTCTGCACCAATTATTCTCTGCACCAATTATTTGCACCATGTATAGAATCTAGCCCCATTTGTGCATGTATGATATAGAATACTAACATATACATGCATAATACCCTCAAATTCTATAAAGCTTGCCCAAATTTGAGCGCAGATCCCAGATTGGCACCCAAAATAATTAAAGGGCTCCAATGATTTAATAATTGGAGCTAACAAGCACTTACTTGGCACCAGTGTGGCTTTGCACTGCAAGAATGGGTGCCTAAATTGGATTGCGTACATCTCAAAAGTGGGCATGGCCATGGGAGGGGCATGGGTGGGTCAGGGTCTTTCTCAAAAGATATACAGTTACAGAATAGTAGGGATCTGTGCCCAATTTGCACTCTAGGATATACACCAGTTTTCAGCTGGGGTAAGTCCTTGCACCCATAACCGAGCACCAAATTCAGCGCTCAACACTAGAGTGTTCATTCTGAAGCACCCTTTAAAGAATAGCATTGAGGGCTGAATTTTTTGGCACTAAATATTTGGTATTCTACAACAAAGTACAAACACACTAATATTGGGAAATATTTTGTAACTATTCTTCAAATATTATCTCACACAAAACAAAGAATAGATTTTACATTTTATTATAAATGTGCAATCTACAAAACATTCCATATTAAATATAAATCACTTCATTAGTTTTAAAATCTCTGGAATTATTAGCAATCTATTTAACCTATGTTGGCTCTGTAAACTATGGTATCCCTACTTAATATAACTTATATAAGTTCTATCATCTCTAACACAAAGCCCTTTAATACTGAAACAATTATTTTAGCAAATCTGTCCCGAGAATGGTGCCATAAAAGGACCCCTTAGAGCATAAATACAAATAAATTCAATGGAAAAATAAATCCCTTTAAAACTGATTTGATAAATGTATGTGCACCTAACTGGAAGTCCAAAAGAAAACATATATCCTCTTGTCGCAAACCTCAGCTCCAAGAATGCCTCCCTGATATGTGCATACTCCCAGAATGTCAGCTATACGCATGTACATGTGGACACATATGTGTTGGACGCTATGGAAAAGATCCATTTTCCATTGAAATCTATGCACTGAAATGCCTTTGAAAATTGCATGTATCTAGCAGCGTTATAGAATTGACAATTCGTAGTAGCTGTATTCAGCACTGCAGCCTGAATGACTTGGCTGGCATGCTCTGATACGATATTTTATTACATTTTTTGATGTGTTCATTTGAAGTTCTGAAGTAATAAGAAGTAATGTTTATTTACAATGAAGTCCAGTGAATTGGACAAAATCTATTTAGAAGTTTATCCTAGTTTGTGTCTGGAGAAAAATGTTTTACAGTTGCTCTGAGTTTAAATCTTGTAAATTCTTGCATGACCACAGGATGGCAGTGTTTACTAAATAATCTTATGCCTGAAGTTAATAGTAAAGGAATGATTCAGCCATGTAGACATCAAAGATGATAAGGTATTCAGGAGGGTCAGTGGCATGAATGGACAGGACATACCAAGAGGCTGCCATAAAGAAATGTATTTTGGATCTGGACCCTGAACAAAAATGCATTTTAAGATCACCAGAGCATTTCCACTTTGTACTTCGAAAACCTCTTGCTGGCATTTCTTAATCAGTTCTTAGCAAAGACAACTGCCTGTTTGGGGAAAGTAAAAAAAAACCCTGCATGTTCTAGCCCTAGCCACATTTTCCAAACTGTCCTACTCCTTAGTGGCCACCCCGGAAGTTGGAATGCTGAGATTTACATTGCTATATTGAAGCCTTGTTCCAGCTTGCCAGTCTTCTTATTCAAGTCCTCACACAGGCTGAAACCCCTTGGGGCAGTGAATAGGACCATTAAAGCACAGTTTTCCACAGGCTGAAATTTCTTTGGAAGACCCTAAAGCAATGAACAACCAGTAAGGTAAAGAGAGGCTGGGAGAGGAAAACCTTGGGAAGGTTTAAGGATTATTACAGCCTTGGAATTGGGGGCTGGGAAAAGAAAGATTTTAGGGAAAGGTTAAAGGATTATTACAACCTTGGAAGCGGGGTCTGGGAAAAGAAAGCTTTTAGAAAAGTGTAAAGGATTACTGCAGCCTAGAAAGAGAGTCTAGAAGAAGATTTAGGCTGGGAAGTTGTAGTTTGGGAGTACAGAGATCCAGTAAAAATGGCTGGCCAGAAGTAAAGCCTAGGCAGGGCTCGTTTCAGACATACTGGGGCCCAGGGCAGAAATTAAGGAGGGGGCCCCTTCTCCCAATCTCCCCACCCACCATTATGCCACATAAAACAACTTACATTACTTTTTCACACACAAAACAGACACCCTTCACCAATACAGAACAAGGGATCAGAAATTAGAAAAGAAACATGAACACCAAAATTGTGCACACACAAATTGGCTACACACACACATTTGCACACACAACTTTAGTGGTCATTTATAGAATCCAGGGGATTGCACTTAGCGCTCACACACACACATGCACTTAGCACACACACACACACCACACACACTTGTGAATTACCCTCTATGGTAGCAATTCTGTGGGCATCCAGTAGGATCCTAGTCTATAAGAACACAGGCAATCTGCTTTCCTTTATAGAATGTAGCCTAACTGTGAAAATGCATGCCTGTATGTTAGGTATGAGCTCTTTTACCAGCCATAGAGCTGGCATGTGTTCACCTAAGTTCTGGTGATACACTCCTCATAACTTATAGTATTCTCTAAGCAGGGCCGCCAAGAGGGGAGGGCAGGGGAGGAGGAAGATTCCCCGGGCCCAGCCTCCAAGGAGAGCCCGGTGCCAGCAATTGAGAGAGATTGCTCTTTCGGTCATTGATCCTTCTTCCTGCCGCGTCCCACATATGCGGAAACAGGAAGTTACTCCACAGGAGGCAGGATGTGGCAGGAAAGGATCCATGCTGGCAGGACAGTCTCAATTGCTTTTGATGGGGGGAGGGGGCAGCCGAGGGGGTGACAGCGGCGGGACCCTGAAGATGTTTGCCCTGATCCCCCTTTGTCCTCTCAGTGGCCCTGTCTCAGTTACAGACATGAGTGTGATTGCAGCCCAAGCTCTGTCTAAGGGTATGTTTAACTGTAATATTCACTATCACTTATGTAGAAAATAGTGCTTAGGTGGACTTTTGTGTGCAATCGGTGCCAAATTGTTCACATGTACTTTATAGAGTTACTCTGTATTATCCTTCAGTAGTTGGCAGCCTGAAATAAATGGTATCATAGAAAAAGCAAAACAGAAACTGCACCATTCTTTTCCCTTTTTCCTATAACCCAAGTCTACTAGCTATGGACATCAAATAAATACAGCTGAATGTCTATCTTCTAGGACTAAAAGTTTTAACTTATGATCTAATCTCTCTGAATATTGCCCTTGAATTTTCTAGGCAACAGACAGCAATCCTACCAGCAAAAAATTAGATCAAAGTGTGTTTCATCCCTGTGCAAACCTCAAATTAACAAGACAAGTGGGAAGAAACTGCATTTAATCTTGTCATTTTTAATGTTAAATCAAATTTGTTTTTTTTTTAAACTACTGCAGAACTGCATGCTTTCTCAGCAACAAATATTCCATTTTATCAGCAAAAGCTTAAAATGCATAGTGTGCTTTCAATAATTCTAATGTTATATACACTGGTAGTTGTTGATGTACATCTTGTTCACATTTTATTTCCAGCTGCACAGGGAATACAAATGGGTCAGGCAGACACAGGATGTGAACAATGAGCTAATGGAATTGACTGCATATTGCTTCTTATGAATAAATAGAATATTTGTCCAGTCTAACATGGCTTGTAACTATTTGACTGTCATGCTTGTGTATTGGAAAACTCGGTGAGGGGACTGAATAATGAGTGGAGTGAATGGGTAAATGTGAAGCATCTGTTCACGCTTTCCAAAAATACTAGGACTAGGGGGCATGCGATGAAGCTACAATGTAGTAAATTTAAAGCAAATCGGAGAAAAGTTTTCTTCACTCAACGTGTAATTAAACTCTGGAATTCATTGCCAGAGAATGTGGTAAAGGCGGTTAGCTTAGCGGAGTTTTAAAAAGGTTTGGACGGCTTCCTAAAGGAAAAATCCATAGACCGTTATTAAATGGACTTGGGGAAAATCCACTATTTCTGGGATAAGCAGTATAAATGTTTTCTACATTTTTGGAATCTTGTCGGGTATTTGTGACCTGGATTGGCCACTGTTGGAAACAGGATGCTGGGCTTGATGGACCTTTGGTCTTTCCCAGTATGGCAATACTTGTACTTCCTCAAAATTGTTTCTCCAAAGAATCTAATCTAATCTAAACTAATATCAACATTTCTAGACCACCTTACCCAACAACATTAAGTCCAAAGCAGTTTACATATTAAATGAAGTTTTCAAATACCTTGAGACTGCAGAAGGGTTATTATATGCCTGTCTCGAAAGTTATCGCAAAGGACTGAAGAACAACCCTTAGTGGTACCATCAGTGGGTAGTCTGGATGTATTGACATTGTTAGAGAGCTCTGCAGAAGAGATTGATTTAGAATTACTCCGCTAGTTCCATTAATTTTACTCCAAGAAAGAGAAGTTTTATTAAGCTTAAATTTCAGATTACCCCAAGGGTTATTTATGAGTGAAAGACACAGATTTCTCCAGACACATCACGTTAGACACAGTAGAGGAGGAAAAGGTGATGCACTGGGAAATAACATCTTTGGGTGCTACTTTCCAAGGAGGTTTTATAACAGGAGATGGCATGACATCAAAAGTTGAAGCCATCTCCTTGCACAGCCACCATATTGTGTGACCCCAAAATTCGCACATGCTATTGAAAACAGGAGCAATTTTGTGAGCTGTATGACTGGCCATGTGCATTTTTTTTATTTGACTGCTTTTTTTTAAATTTATTTGAAAGCTTTCTATATGTAATCTGAGGTATTTTTAATCTCTGGGTGGGGGGGCCTGGGCATGAACCGTGGTCCCACCATGGGTGCGGGTACTCTGGAGTGGCAGACTTGTTTTGCAGCTGCAAGAGGCTCAATTTTTGTAGGGGGCAGCTTTAAGAAAGGCCCTGCTCTGCCTGACCCTCAGAGCTGAGTTGGACTCCTGTGGCTCCAAAAACAAGTCTCCCCCAGAGATTTAAAAAAAAAAAAAAACCCAGGTTACATATGGGAATCTTTCAAATAAATAAAAAAGCTGTCAAAAAAAAAATCACACATAGGTAGTCATATTGTTTTCAATAGTGTCTGTGAATGTTTGGGGTCACACAACATGGTGGCAAGCTCCGCCCAGTGGCTTCAGCCTACAAAATGGCTTATGCTGTCTCCTGTTATAAAACCTCCTTGCTACTTTCCAACTCCGATTTCCTTGCTTAAGGGACAAAATATATCATTATTTGATTCAATTCAATTATGTAGTTTCTGAACTCTCAGGGTCTATAGGGGGGGAGGGGCTGCCAGGTTGAATCTTAAACTGATAGGACATATATTTAATCAAGGTTGATTTTATCCTACTGTTTTCCTTTTTTCTAGTTTTTTTTTCAGCTTCCCTGAAATTCTGGCTTTAGTTCCCTTAATTGTGGACTCATGGTTAGTCCTATTGATATGCTGAGTTTATTTTTTGTCTTATATTTCCTTATCAATATTCTGTTGGGGGTTGGGCAATTTATGTACAAAAACATAAATTATGTAATTTATGTAATAATTTTGATTTCTAATTAAAATTTTTAAAATACTGTCCCTGTCAAAGTTGCGCTAGCGGCTGGCAGTGGGTACTACTGATACAGTCCATTGACTTTGAACGGGCTGTGTCGGCAATGCTGCGCAGCAGCCGCTAGCGCTGCTTTATAAACAGGGAGTGTAAGTCAAGCACATTTCCCTCAATAAACAAGGTTGATAAATGTGGAGCCCCTTCTGTCCATGGCATGGCACTAATTCAGCATATTTCTTTTTCTAATACTGAAAGGAATTATTTTAGAGGTCATTACATGAAGTATATGAAACAAGAAAACAAATAACTTGATTTGCTGTGAAATGTCTGAGCAATGGAAAATAACAACACAACATTCATATCATTTTACAAAGTCTGCAATGCAGTCCAATACAGTGATTTGTGGTGCATCGATATCTAGGGTTACCATATGTCCTCTTTTTGGACATCTTCAGATATGTCCTACAGGATTTTTAATTTTTAGGGAAATGTCCTCTTTTTCTTTATGTTCCTATGACCAACAACCTACCCACATAATGAGAGAAACCATCTCAGTCTGGACACATGGGGGTGCTAAAGAGTGAAAAAGGCATTGCTGATCTCCTCTCTCCTCCCCTGCTGGTTGAATCTGTCAAAGGAAGTTTGTTCTTGCAGCATGATTTTAAGCATATGTCATGCAAAGGCTTTCACACGTATCACAGAAGCCAGACAAAGGGATATGCATTCTACGCTTAGGCTCAGACAGTCAAACTCAAATCCAGAAGTTCTAAAAATGTAGAATGTCTTCTGCTGTACTGTAAGTAAGTCACTTTGATGTGTGTTCATTAACTACAATTAAGTATTTCTTTAGTAAAGATAACCATTTTTATTTTTTCTGTCCTCTTTTTTTGTCTCCGCCAATATGATAACCCTGTCGATATCACCAGTTAAAATACTCCAAAACATCAATTTTCAAGCAGCATTAGACGTCTGGCACTGTGCTGAATTCATTTTCAGAAAGGATAGAATTAAATTAAAACAAAACTTAAATGGCCTCAACTGGAGTGAGCTTTGACGGCAGTTTCACGGGTTAAGTGTAAGACCAATGTCTGGCAGACTTCTACAATATGGGTCCCGTAAATGGGGGGGGGGGGGGGGGGGGAAAGATCAGATCAAAGCTGCAGTGGGCTTCAATAGCAGCTCCAGTAGTTGGGAAGTTGGACCAGTGCTGGGCAGACTTCTACAGAAAGGGCCCCCAAATTGACAGGGAAAGACCAAGATTAAACATAATGAAGTGGAACCTGTGCAGAGTGCCAGATTCAACTCTCAACACTTTGTCGGGCAGATTGGATGGACCGTGCAGGTCTTTATCTGCCGACATTGATTATCTTACTATGTAAGTACATGGTCTTATGTAAGTTTAGTTTTATACAGGAAAAAGTAAGACATTGGATCTGTTCCTGCATGATACTTGCTGATTACTTTTTTATTTATTGGGATTTATTAACCATCTTTATGAAGAGATTCATTCAAGGCGGTGTACAGCTGGTACAGTTTAACATAAAACTTACAATGTTGTTAACAGCATAACAATAGTAAAATGACCAAGTATAAACATAAATACAATGAATGAGGTAGACTTGAAGACAGTAAATTGAAACCTAATAATAGAACTGCCATGAAACAAGATAAAAAATATACACATTTAACAGCACTGAAATTCAAATAACAGAGATATAATACGGTGTCAGCATAATACTAATGAAATATCTAATAAGCACATAATTAGAACATTGAAATAACATTGTTATGATTCTGTTTTTCTGTAATACGTTTACCATATAGCTGAGGAGCTAAGTGCAGGTAAATAGATGGGGACAAGATGGGTGGAACAGAGTCAGTTGGGATAAATAGATAGGTGGCTAAACCAAAGGCAAGTTCTTTATACACTTAAACAAGATATAAGGAACTGATCTAAGTTACAGTGTGTGTAGCAAGCTACTCCAGGTGCAGAATAAGTGTACAGTCAATTAAAGGCTTGGGAGAAGAGCCAGGCTTTTACCTGCTTCCTGAAGTGGAGGTAATCTCGAATTAAAGTTAGCCCCTCCAGGAGTAAATTCCAGAGAATGGGGGCTATTCCAGAGAAGCCTTGCTGGTGGGTATCACATCGTACAATTTCTCTTGATGAGGGGACAGACAGTGATGCTCCTTGAGAGGATCTTAGAGGTCTCAAAGGTGTATAAATGGTTAACTTATTCTTATTTATTTATTTGTTGCATTTGTATCCCACATTTTCCCACCTATTTGCAAGCTCAATGTGGCTAACATAGTACCGTGATGGCGATCATCAATTCCGGTAAGAGAAATACAGAGTGGTCTGGTGTTGATGTTCATAGATGACAGAGTATTTTAAGTGATCAAGGAGAGAGAGTTAGATTTTGTCCACTTCTGTTAAGAGTTTCGACTGTGTTGCAGAGTTCAGGAGTTAAGGTTGGTTCTTTCTGGTATGCCTTTGTGAACAGGTTGGTTTTCAATGATTTCCGGAAGTTTGTTAGGTTGTGGATTGTTTTCATGATGTTTGGAAGTGCATTCCATAGTTGCATACTTATATAAGCTTCTTTAAGTTCTTTGGTCCATTTTGTTTGACAATCAAGCATAGAGTTTTAAATTTAGTCCTGTAAAGTACTGGTAGCTAGTGTAGTTTTTGCAGGAAGGGTGTGATGTGGTTGTGCCATTTGCTGCCTTCTGTCAGTTGTGCTGCAGCATTCTGAGTTAGAGCTGATGCAAACTCTTTATGGTTTGACCAGTGTACAGGGCACTACAGTAGTCTAGTCGTGATAAAATCCAAATTCCATATCATCATGCTGATCAATCCATAGACTGGTGGGTTGTGTCCATCTACCAGCAGGTGGAGATAGAGAGCAATCCTTTTGCCTCCCTATATGTGGTCATGTGCTGCCGGAAACTCCTCAGTATGTTCTCTATCTCAGCAGGTGGTGGTCACACACAGCAGCAGCTCTGGCTAGGCCTCCAAGCCTAATTTTAGGTTTTGTTGAGTGCCTGGGGTTGAGGGCTCTTCTTGAGCAAGTGCAAACCTGGTGGCGCCAGGTCCCTCCTTTTCTCCCCTCCCGCTGGCTCCGTTAAAAAAAAAAAAAAAAAAAAATTTGGACGTCCTTAAGGGAGTTTATTTCGACGTTTATTTAAACGTTTATTGCAGCTACTCACTGGGACACCAGGTCGTTACAGCTCGGAGCGAGAAGCAGGTAATTTTTACCTTTTTATAGCAGGCAGGGGGTTCCCCGATTGATCTCCACGTGGCCTATGGCGTCGGAGGGTGAGGGCGCGAAGAATCGCTCCCCGGACCGCGTGTGCGCTTCTAGCAGGGATGCGGGGGTTTTAAAGTCTGATTCGCCCTTGTTGGGTGTCAGTTTGGAGGCCGGTCAGTGTCCCGGGTATTCCTCCCGCGGCGGTTTTTCCCGCCATAAACGCCCATCCCCCGCTGCTCGCCTCCGCCATCTTGGCCGGCCACTCTGCTCGGACGGCTTCTTCTTGGGCCGCCCTTGAGATGGGAGACGTTCATGCCATGGCCGTCCTTGATTTGGGCGACGGCAAAAAAGCGGCTAAAGTTAAGCGCCGTTCTTCCCACGCAGCTCCTTCGCGGAGTGTCACGCCGGACGCCATCTTGGATGTGCAGCATGGTTCTCCCCGCTCTTGCGAGCGCCGGTTGAGGGTGCGTCTAGGGCTGTGGCCCAGGCTGCTGCACAGTTTGGGGGGTTTTCCCCCGAGTTTATTTTGCTGCTGCATCAGGCCTTCCTTTTGCAGAACGCTGCCCCTTCTCCTTGTCCGATAAAGGGGTTGAGGCCCCCGGAAGTAAACGCCCTCGGGTGGATGCCCAGGCCTTAGAGGACGCTGTTTCCTCTGATGTAGATGAGGGCAGCGTATCTGAGTTCTCCCAACGGTCCTTTGGGGATTCCTTGGAGGAGACGGATTCCCGCTCGGATGAAGCGGATGACCCCTCTGCAGCACGGATCTTTCGCTCAGAGGATTTGCCCAACCTGTTAATGCAGGCCATGAGCATTTTGAAGATTTCCTCTCCGGAGGACGTCTCTACCTCAGCCCCTGTTGGCTCCACCATTATGCTGGGGACGAAGCGCCCGCCTAGAACCTTCCACGTGCATGATGCCATGCACACCTTAATTTCGGCTCAATGGGATGTCCCGGAAGTGAGCCTCAAAGTGGCTAGGGCTATGTCCCGCCTCTATCCTTTGCCTGAAAGTGAACGTGAGGCCTTTATTTGGCCTACCGTGGATTCTTTAATCACTGCGGTGACTAAGAAAACGGCGTTGCCGGTGGAAGGTGGCACGGCCCTAAAGGACGCCCAAGACAGAAGATTGGAAGCGGCTTTAAGGTCGTCCTTCGAGGCGGCTGCCTTAAGTTTGCAGGCCTCAGTTTGCGGCTCCTATGTGGCCAGGGCGTGCCTGACGATTGTGCAGCGGGCTTCCCCCTCGGATCCTTCCTTGAGGGCTGACTGGCCGGCCCTGGAATCGGGCTTGGCTTATTTGGCAGACTTACTGTATGATGTCTTGAGAGCCTCGGCTAAAGGTATGGCTCAGACAGTCTGCGCGGCGGCTGGCTTTGGTTGAAACATTGGTCTGCGGACCACGCTCTAAGTCCCGCCTGGCTAAGTTGCCTTTTAAAGGCAAGCTGCTTTGGGGTCGAGCTGGACAAAATCGTGACCGATCTCGGCACGTCTAAGGGCAAGAGGTTACCAGAGGTCAGGGCTCGGGCCAGTGCTCGCCCCGGTATCTCCAGAGGACGGTTTCAAGAAGCCCGTCGGTACCGCCCGGGCAAGTCGGGCTCCTCTGCCCCCTTCCTTCAAAAGGAACTTCTCCCCCAAGCAGCATTCCTTTCGCAGAGACCGCCGTCCCGGAGGTACCCCTCCGGTCCTCCCCCAGGGTCTCGTACCCAATGACGGGGTCCTGGTCCATGGCCCATGGCCCAGTGCAGATTGGAGGACGCCTGTCCTCGTTTCTGGGCGAGTGGACCAAAGTAACTTCAGACGCTTGGGTGCTGGAAGTCATCAGAGACGGCTACAAGTTAGAGTTCTGCCGACCCTTAAGAGACGGGTTTGTACTCTCCCTGCAAGTCTCCGGTCAAAGCTGTGGCAGTGCAGCAGACCTTGGACAACCTGATCTGCCTGGGTGCGGTCGTTCCGGTGCCAGAAAATCAGATTGGCAAGGGACGTTACTCCATTTACTTTGTGGTACCAAAGAAAGAAGGTTCTGTCCGGCCTATCCTCGACCTCAAAGGGGTCAATCGGGCCTTGAAAGTGCGGCACTTTTGCATGGAGACTCTCCGCTCTGTTATAGCGGCAGTGAAGGCAGGAGAGTTCTTGGCTTCCTTGGACATCAAGGAAGCGTACCTGCATATTCCCATCTGGCCTCCTCATCAACGCTTTCTGCGTTTTGCAGTCCTGGGCCGACACTTCCAGTTCAGAGCCCTCCTTTTGGGTTGGCTACTGCTCCGCGGACCTTCTCCAAAGTAATGGTGGTCATCGCGGCCTTCCTGCGAAAGGAAGGAGTACAAGTCCATCCTTATCTGGACGACTGGTTGATCCGAGCCCCTCTTATGCAGAGTGCGGCAAAGCTGTGGACCGGGTGGTTGCTCTTTTGAGCTCCCTGGGGTGGATCATCAACTGGGAGAAGAGCCAGCTGCGCCCGACTCAGTCCCTGGAGTATCTGGGAGTTCGATTCGACACCAGGTGGGCAGAGTGTTCCTGCCAGACAATCGGATTGTCAAGCTTCAGGCTCAGGTGGACCAGTTCCTAGTAGCCCTCCTCTTCGGGCTTGGGACTATGTGCAGCTGTTGGGCTCTATGACGGCCACGATGGAAGTAGTGCCCTGGGCCAGGGCTCATATGAGACCACTAACACTCTCTGCTGCGCGCTGGACTCCGATGTCGGAGGATTATGCTGTGCGCCTTCCCTGGACCCAGCAGTGCGCAAGGCGCTGAGCTGGTGGATGCGACAGACAAGTTGTCTGCAGGAATGCCTCTGGTGACCCCGGAGTGTATTGTTGTCACGACGGACGCTCTTTGTCGGGCTGGGGAGCCCACTGCTTGGGAAGGACAGCGCAGGGGCTCTGGTCTCCTGCAGAGGCAAAGTGGTCTATCAACCTCTTGGAACTCAGAGCCATTCGATTGGCGCTTTTGGAGTTCATCCCGGTACTGGCGTTGAAGCCAGTACGGGTCCTGTCGGACAATGCCACGGCTGTGGCCTATGTCAACCGCCAGGGAGGTACCAAGAGCGCCCTCTAGCCAAGGAGGCCATGAATCTATGCCAGTGGATGGAAGCGAACCTGGAACAGCTGTCAGCGGCCCACATTGCCGGAGTCATGAATGTCAAGGCGGACTTTCTCAGTCGCCATACCTTGGAGCCCGGAGAGTGGCAGCTATCTGCTCAGGCGTTCTTGGACATCACGAAGCGCTGGGGCCAGCCGAGCCTAGATCTGATGGCGTCATCGGCCAATTGCCAAGTGCCGCGCTTTTTCAGCAGAGGACGGGACCCTCGATCCCTGGGAGTAGATGCTCTTCTCCAACAGTGGCCGACACAAGAGCTTCTCTATGTGTTCCCGCCCTGGCCCATGTTGGGCAGGGTGCTAGACCGGGTGGCAAAGCATCCGGGCCGGATAATCCTGGTGGGTCCGGACTGGCCCAGACGTCCCTGGTATGCGGACTTGATCAGGCTCTCAGTCGACGATCCTCTGCGGCTGCCAGTAGAGCAGGGCCTGTTACATCAGGGTCCCGTGGTGATGGAGGATCCCTCCCCCTTTGGTCTTACGGCCTGGCTATTGAGCGGCAGCGTCTGAGAAAGAAGGGCTTCTCAGACAAGGTCATCGCCACTATGCTGAGAGCGGAAGCGCTCTACTTCTACTGCTTACGCCAGGGTTTGGCATATCTTTGCAGCGTGGTGTGAAGCAGGCTCACTTTCTCCCTTCACTGCTCCAATTTCTTCAGTGTTGGCGTTCCTGCAAGAAGGTCTGGAGAAAGGCCTGTCGCTCAGTTCCCTTAAAGTCCAGGTAGCGGCTCTGACTTGCTTCAGGGGCCGCCTGAAGGGTGCTTCCCTGGCTTCGCAGCCAGATGTGGTGCGCTTTCTCAAGGGAGTTAATCACCTGCGCCCTCCTCTGCACTCAGTGGTGCCTGTGTGGAATCTCAACCTGGTGCTAAGAGCCTTGCAGAAGCTGCCTTTTGAACCCTTGTCGAGGGCATCTCTGAAAGACCTGACGTTGAAAGCAGTCTTTTGGTGGCTATCACTTCAGCCAGAAGAGTTTCCGAGCTAGGCACTCTCATGTAGAGAGCCTTTTCTGCAGTTCACTGAGGCAGGAGTGACTATTCGCACAGTGCCTTCCTTCCTGCCCAAGATTGTTTCTCGCTTCCATGTGAATCAGCAGCTCTGTCTCCCTTCCTTTCGTAGGGAGGCCTACCCAGAGGAATACTCTGCTCTCAAATATCTGGATGTGAGACGTGTCATCATCAGATACTTGGAAGTGACCAATGATTTCCGGAAATCGGATCATCTGTTTGTCCTGTTTGCAGGTCCTCGTAAGGGTCTGCAGGCTGCTAAGCCTACAGTGGCAAGATGGGTCAAGGAAGCCATTGCAGCGGCTTATGTGGCCGCGGGGAAGGTGCCGCCTATCCAGCTGAAGGCTCACTCCACTAGAGCTCAGGCGGCCTCGATGGCAGAGGCCGGGTCCGTCTCCTTGGAAGAGATTTGCAAGGCGGCAACTTGGGCATCGGCCCATACCTTCTCCAGGCATTACCGCTTGGCTGTGGCTGCGGGCGGAGGCCAGTTTGGAGCTTCAGTGTTGCGGTCAGGGATTTCAATGTCCCGCCCTGGGTGAGTACTGCTTCGGTACATCCCACCAGTCTATGGATGATCAGCATGATGATATGGAAGGTAAAATTATGTATCATACCTGATAATTTTCTTTCCATTAATCATAGCTGATCAATCCATAGTCCCTCCCAGATATCTGTATTGGTTATATTCTGGTTGCATTTCAGGTTCAAGTTTAGTCTTCAGTTCCTGTTCAGGAGAACTTCGTGTTCAAGTTTTTCAATGGATTCTTCAAGAGTTGAGACGAATTTGTGTTACAGTGAGCTGCTGCATTCCTCCCCTCCGTTTTACGGGGCTGGATTGAGACTTAAATTCTGCCGGTGCTCCCTCCCGCTTCGTGCGGCAGTAGGGCAGCTTTGTACCCCTCCGCTTCGGCGGTGTTAGGGTCAGTCAGCTCCTCCCGCGGTTGCGGTTGCAGGATAAGCCAGATCCCCCGCATCGGCGGGTGTGGTGTCCCTCCCCTCCGCGGGGATGAGCTGGACGGATTCCCCTCCCCCACTTGTGTGGGGATGAGCTGGGTTAATTCCCCTCCCCCGTTTCGGCGGTGGTGAGCTGGGCAGAGTGTCCCTTTGTGGGTGTAATTCTCTAAGTGCTGAGTCCTGCGGATGGAGCTTGGATATCGACATACTGAGGAGTTTCCAGCAGCACATGACCACATATAGGGAGGCAAAAGGATTGCTCTCTATCTCCACCTGCTGGTAGATGGACACAACCCACCAGTCTATGGATTGATCAGCTATGATTAATGGAAAGAAAATTATCAGGTATGATACATAATTTTACCATAAATGTTATCATGGCATGGACCACTGTGGTCAGACTCGTGTTTCAATATATGAGAGAGATTTCATAGCTGCTGTAGGTGATAGAGACAATTTTTAAAGGTTGTTTGAATTTGTGGGATCAGAGTGAGTGATGAGACTAGCAGTATCCCAAGATTTCTGACCTGTGATTTTAGGGAGAGTTCATACTTGCCAAAAGGTATTTTGAAGTCGGTGATTGGTCCACTTGTGCTAGCTACCCAAAAGAATCTTTGTTTTGCTTGGGTTCAGGCAGAGTTTGTTGTTGCTTGCCCATTCCTGAGTTGTGGTTAGGCAAGCAGACAGTTTACTCGGAGCTGTGGGTAGATCTGGTTCAGTGGGTATGAGTAGATGCACATCATTGGCATAGATGTAGAATTTTGTGTCCATCGACTGAAGTAGCTCAGCCAGAGGCTTGAGAGGTAGATATTAAATAAACTGGGAGACAGTATGGATCCCTGTGGCACTCCATAGTTCAGTACCTAAGGTAATGTAGCTTATTGAGTCTTGGAGGACCCTGCGAACTCTACCACTACCCATGGCTCGCAGTTCACCTCTAAGCTCAAGAGACAATTAAACTGACCTCGTCTCCAAAGTTCTAAACTATGGAGAGGAAAGGAAACAAAGGATTTTAAGACCAGTAACCAGATAGATGGTAAGTACAAGTTACTAGTTTTTATTTTAATCTAATTTAGAGTATAGAAAATGTGGTGTTGTTAATAAATTAGGGGCCCTGTTTACTAAGCCACGCTGTAGGCGCACTAACTTAGCATGTTAACGATAGAGACAGTCAGAGCTCCCTCGTACACATCCTCACTCTTCGGTGTCTTCAGCCCCTCTCCCACTCCCAGGCAAGCTGTTGCTAAGGGAGACAGTGACTCTGAGTCACCAGCTGACCTTTGCTAGGATGTTTGCAGCATGGACCCTAATTAGCATTTTTCAGAGTCTCCATTTTGGAAAAGAATTCCTCTATTTTTAGAAAAAATACCATAACAATTACTATGTAATTTGGTCAAAGTATCCTATAACCATTAGTGTTGTCAAACTATACATACAGGACATTTTCATAAATTTAAACACACATTCAAAGATGTTCACATATTTTGTCATAAGACTCTATCAAAACTCTCATAAAACCAGAAACACCCACTCTAATAAAATTTTGCATTGCCCCACACACACCTTGAGTGACGCCTGCTCAAAACAATCAAATCCAAAGCTCAGAATTGGCCCAAACTAAAACCTTCGTTTAACTCCCCAAATATTTTTTCATAAGGTTTCAAAGTACTAGGCCACCTAAAGAGGTTCTCAGGGACCCAAAACTACCATCAGAATCCCTCAAAAATTAACCCTTTAAATGCCAGCCCAACAGGACCAAAAAAAATACATTTTAAAAATAAACTAAACAATATTGTTACATTTCTTTTTAATCCTTTGTTTTGTACTGGCCAAGTACAAGTTAAAAATCACACAGTGACTGAATAACCCAAACAAATTATAATTATGGTTGAATACTAAAACATTGCCCCAGGCCCATGTTATGGTATGCTTCCTTTTTTTTACATTGTTCTTTCAATATCACTAAAACTTTGATTTGCAGAAGCATGACCTTACAGTTTTTTCTTATTTACTATAACTGACAACATACTAAATGAAAAAAAGATGAGTACAAATTTTATATAGATTAAAAAATTGTAAAAGTTTGAATTAAAGTTAGTAAACAGAAGCAAGTATAGATGTTCTTGGGAAGTAGAGGCTCAATGACAAAGAGAATGCATAAAGTTTTATGAAAAAACTAGTAAAAAAGCCCCGTTCTGATGCAAATGAAACGGGGGGCTAGCAAGGTTTTCTTCAGAGTGTGCATGTGGGAGTGTGATGTCCTGCCCTCTGCCCTCTCTCCCTTCCCCTGTTCTTGTCTGTCCCCTCCCCCCTCCCAGTCCAGTCCTTCAGTGTTAAGTTTCCTGCTGTGCTGTGTTTGTGTTACCCAGAGAGTGAGGCAGTGGCGTAGCTACGTGGGGCCTGAGGGGGCCGGGGCCCCCGCAGATTCACCCCAGGACCCCCCTCCTGGCGAACCCGCCGCCGCCTACCTTTACTTTTGCTGGCGGGGGATCCCACTCCCGCCAGCGACGTCTTCTTCTCAGTCGCTTCTGCTCTTCAATTTGTTTGCTGACGTCCTGCACGTACAATGTGCAGAACGTCAGCAAACAAATTGAAGAGCAGAAAGCGACTGAGAAGAAGACGTGGCTGGCGGGGAGTGGGATCCCCCGCCAGCAAAAGTAAAGGTAGGCTGCAGCAGCGGCGGGTTCGCAGGGAGGGGGGGCGGCAATGTCGGCGGTGGGGGGGGCGGCGCCGGGGGGAGGGCTAAAATGTGCCCCTCCCCCGGGCTCTGGACCCCTCCCCCACGGAAGGCTGGCTACGCCCCTGGAGTGAGGGCGTCTCTCTCCCCCCCCCTCTGAGTCCTTCACTGTTACAGAGAGAGGGATTTTGTGCTGTGCTGTTTTCCTTCACTCATGGGGAAACCGGATATCTCTGGCGCTTCACACTTCCGGCTGGAGGCTTCATTAGAACTTTGGTGCCTTTTATATATATAGATAATAGTCATAAGTAGCACTGCTGAAGATCCAGTTTTTAAATTGAATTTTGAATTTGTTTGGGTTGTGTTTGGATTGAATGAACATAAGAACATAAGAGTAGCCATACTGGGTCAGACCAATTCATTTATTTATTTAATACATTTATATCCCACATTTTCCCACCAATTGCAGGCTCAATGTGGTTACACATATCTGTAGAAAAGGCTACAGTGCATGAAATACAATTATACAGTTTAAAGTAAAATAGTAAACAACATTTAAAACAACAATATGTAAAAGATAATAAAGATAATTAGTGTCTTTGAATCATTGTTAGACTAGAAGTTATTTGAAATTATGTAGAGCCTGAAGGATAAGCCTTTTTGAACAGAACAGTCTTCAATAATTTCTGAATTTTAAGTAGATCTGGGTACATTGACTGATTTGGGTAGAACATTTACAGTTGTGGTCCATCTAGCCCAGGATCCTGCTTCCAACAGTGACCAATCAAGGTCACAAGTACCTGGAAGAAAGTTAGTAGCAAAATTCCATGCTACCAATCCCAGGGCAAGCAGTAAAATGAAAATGTTCTTTCAAAATTATCATGCTTGTGCTGCTTTAAAATAAATAATTAATCCAGACTTCAATTCATGTTAATTACAAAATATCACAAATTCACGCTGTATGAATACCCAAGAATTCACTTCCAAATACACAGGCTCTCAAATTAAACAACTGCAGGAAAAAGACACCTGTGACTCCAGCAAGCATGCCAGCAAATATTTATTGGAGCTCTCAGGGATTTAGACGTAGACAGTAATTATCTGAAACCTGAAAAAAAAAAGAGAAAAATCTGTAACCAATTAAAATCTCAGAGGAAGCAGTATGTGATCAAGCGATGGATTGTGCCATTGTGGGTCACTTGGCAGCAATTTGTCTTTACTCACATTATGTGCATTCTTTGAACATTAAAACGGGCTCTTTAAATTTCTTTGCATATCATTATTTTGTATCCTAGTCTGTGTATGTGTCTGTCGTTGTTCCCTCTAAGCTGAGTGGGAATCCTCCGACTGCATTGCTACCAGTGGGTGGTGGTGCATCAATATTGTGGGGTCCTTTTACTAAAGTGCACTGAAAAAAAGGTCTGCGGTAGTATAAGCGTGTGTTTTGGGCGCGTGCAGAATCATTTTTCAGTGCACTTGCAAAAAAAATGCCTTTTTAAATTTTTGCCAAAAATGGACGTGCGGCAAAATGAAAATTGCCGCATATCCATTTTGGGTCTGAGTCCTTACCGCCAGCCATTGACCTAGTGGTAAAGTCTCACACGGTAACCGGGCAGTAATGACCTATGTGCGTCTGAAAATAAAAATTATTTTTTTGGCTGCGCGTATCAGTCATGCACCAAAAATGAAATTACTGCAAGAGCCACGCGTTAGCTACGTGGTAATTCCATTTTGGCACGTGTTGGGCAGCGTAGACGCTTATGCAGCTTAGTAAAAGGGCTCCTGTGTTTTCAGTTGCTAGGGACAGGCAGGCTTCCTGGAGTGAATTCCTTCAAAAAGGCGGTAAATAAATCCTAATAATAAAATAAATAAATAAATAAATAAATACATCCACAGTTATGTGCTTAACTTTAGGCAGTGCTTTTTTTGTAGAAAAAAAGGTGCCGGTACCATTGTGGGCAGGGTCACCACATATGGCTCCACCCCTATGATAGCCACACCCCCTATACCAGCCATGGCGCATATAAACAGACATCATTGAAAATATTACAGTTACTATAGGAAAAAAATAATGTGATTTTTTTTCATATAAATAATCTCTGTAAGCTCTTACAGCTCCAGTATACCCAGTGCAAAATAAGACAGCCAATGTAAATTCTCAAATTGGAATATTACAAACACTAAAATGAAAATAAAATGATTTTTTTCTACCTTTGTTGTGGTGACTGTTTTTCTTTCCATATTGGTCCCAGTCTGTGATTCTCCTTTCCTTGTTTTGCTTAACTTCTGTGCCATTTGTCATTTTTGTCTCCTTTTTCTTTGCTTTCTTCAATATTTTTCAGGCTCGCTCTCTGTCCAGATTTAATTCATTCTTACTATCCATTCTTAATTCCTTCATCTACCTATGGCTTTTATCTTTTCCTCACCCTTGTTCTCCCATGCCCTTTCTATTCTCCAGTTTTCTTATTCCCTTTTCCATCCAGCAGCTGCTTTCTCTCCATCCTTCCAGTGTATCCCCTATTTCTTTCTGCATTCTTCCATCCAGTGTCTTCCCTCTTTTCTCCCTATCTTCGTTTTCCTCTCTCTCCCCATCTTCCATCTGTTTCCTCTCTCTTCCCCATCCTTCCATCTTTTTTCCCTCTCCCCAATCCTTCCATCTGTGTTTTTCCCTCTCTCTACATCCTTCATCTGTTTTTCCTCTCTTCCAATCTTCCATCTGTTTTTCCCTCTTCCCCAATCCTTCCATCTGTTTTCCCTCTCTCCCAATCCTTCCATCTGTTTTTCCCTCTCTCCCAATCCTTCATCTGTGTTTTTCCCTCTCTTCCCCATCCTTCCATCTGTTTTTCCCTCTCTTCAATCCTTCCATCTGTTTTTCTCTCCCAATCTTCCATCGTTTTCCCTCTTCTCCCCAATCCTTCCCTGTTGTTTTCCTCTTTCTCTCTCCCCAATCCTTCCCTCTGTTGTTTTCCCTCTTTTTCTCTCCCCAATCCTTCCCTCTGTTGTTTTCCTCTCTCTCTCCCAATCCTTCTTGTTGTTTTCCCTCTTTCTCTCTCTCACTTCCATCTGTTTTTCCCCTCTCTCCCCAATCCTTCCATCTGTTTTTCCCTCTCTTTCCCCATCCTTCCATCTGTTTTTTCTCCTCTACCCCAATCCTTCCATCTGTTTTTCCCTTTCCCCATCCTTCCCTCTGTTTTTCCTCTCTCCCAATCCTTCCATCTGTGTTTTCCCTCTCTCACCCCATTTCCATCTGTTTTTCCCTCTTCCCCAATCCTTCCATCTGTGTTTTTCCCTCTCCTTTCCCCATCCTTCCATCTGTTTTTCCTCTCTCCCAATCCTTCCATCTGTTTTCCCTCTTTCCCCATCCTTCCATCTGTTTTTCCCTCTCCCCAATCCTTCCATCTGTGTTTTCCCTCTCTTTCCCATCCTTATCTGTTTTTCCCTCTCTCCCAATCCTTCCATCTGTGTTTTTCCTCTCTCTACCATTCTTCCTGTTTTCCTCTCCCCAATCCTTCCATCTGTGTTTTTCCCTCTCTCTTTCCCATCCTTCATGTTTTTCCCTCTCTCCCCAATCCTTCCATCTGTGTTTTCCCTCTCTCTTTCCCCATCCTTCCATCTGTTTTTCCCTCTCCCCCAATCCTTCCATCTGTGTTTTTCCCTCTCTCTCCCCATCCTTCCATCTGTTTTTCCTCTCTCCCAATCCTTCCATCTGTGTTTTTCCCTCTCTCTTTCCCCATCCTTCCATCTGTTTTTCCCTCTCTCCCAATCCTTCCATCTGTGTTTTTCCCTCTCTCTCCCCATTCTTCCATCTGTTTTTCCCTCTCCCCCAATCTTCCATCTGTGTTTTTCCTCTTTCCCCATCCTTCCATCTGTTTTTCCCTCTCTCCCCAATCCTTCCATCTGTGTTTTTCCTCTCTCTCCATTCTTCCATCTGTTTTTCCCTCTCTCCCCCATCCTTCCATCTGTGTTTTTCCCTCTCTTTCCCCACTCCTTCCATCTGTTTTTCCCTCTCTCCCCAATCCTTCCATCTGTTGGTTTCTCTCTCCCTGCCAAGTTTCCCCGCGAACGGCGCGAAGTCGCGACGCACGCGGCACCAGCCCCCATTTCGGCCGCTGCTGCTTCTCCTGTTGAGCAGCAGCGGCCGCTACACAAAGAAAAAGAAGATTAAAAAAAAAACTTCAAACCTGGCTGAAACGCGGCACCCCGGCACTGTAGACAGCCATTAGTCATTGGCTGTTGCCCCGCAGCCGCTCCTCCTCTTGCCTTACGTCACTGCCCCTGGAGGAAGACCCCGGAGGAGCGTAGTAACGTAAGCAAGAGGAGGAGCGGCTGCAGGGCAACAGCCAATGCCTAATGGCTGTCTACAGTGCCGGGGTGCCGCGTTCAGCCAGGTTTGAGTTGTTTTTTTTTTTAAATCTTTTCTTTGTGTAGCGGCCGCTGCTGCTCAACAGGAGAAGCAGCAGCGGACGGAAATGGGGGCTGGCACTGTGTGCGGGACATGGACTCACGGAGCGGGGGGAGCCAAAAAAAAGGTGCCGGTACGCCGTACCGTTGCGTACCGGCACAAAAAAAGCATGACTTTAGGCATGAACATTTATGCTAGCTCAATGGCTGGTGTGAGTGCTCGCACCTACATGTAGGCAGTTATGCACATAATGCTAGTGTTCTCTAACCTATGTGTGCAAGTTCTGGTCATGCTCTGACAACACATGCCTCTCCCAGGTCCACACCCCCTTGCACTTAGGAACTTTGGATTAAACATAAGAATAACCATACTAGGTTCTCACCAATGGTCCATCTAGCCCAGTATCCTGCTTCCAAAAGTGGCCAATTCAGGTACAAGTACCTGCAGAAACCAATTAGTAGCACCATTCCAAGCTACCAATCCCTGGGCAAGCAGTGGCTTTCCTCATGCCCATCTCAATAACAGACGGTGGACTTTTCCTCTAGGAACTTGTCCAAACCTTTTTTAAAACCAGATATGCTAACCACTATTACACATCCTCCAGCAATGAGTTACAGTGCTTAAACTATTGTGAAAAATATTTCCTCCTATCAGTGCATGTTTTTCTAGTGAAAAAGGTACCGGTACTCAAATGCCAGGCCATCTTTCAGGGGTGGGGTGATCAATGAGGGACCATCCCACAATAGCCAGGCCTTCTGCAACTAGTCACAGAATCTATGACAAGGCAGAATGGTGTGTAGAGACTGAGCTTTCAGTAAAGCGGGGCCATGGGTCAATTTTAGCACACATAGAAAAGGTGCAGGTACTCAGTACCCCCCAAGTACCCCCTCAAAAAAAGCCTCCTATTTGTTTTAAACGTATTTCCATACAATTCATTGAGTGTCCCCCTGTACTTTTCGAATGAGTGAAAAATCAACTTACTTCCACCAGCTCCACACCGCTCAGGATTTTGTAGACCTCAATCATATCCCCATCAGCCATATCTTTTCCAAGCTGAAGAGCCCTAACCTCTTTAGCTTTTCCTCATATGAGAGGCGTTCCATCCCTTTATTATTCTGGTTGCTTCCTTGAACCTTTTCTATTTCTGCTATATCTTTTTAGATACGGAGACCAGAATTGAACTCAATACTTAAGCTGAGGTCACACATGGAGCGTATAGAGGCATTATTATATTCTTGCATCCTTCTCCTAATAATTCCTAGCATCCTGTTTGCTTTTTGGCTGACGCAAACTGAGCAGAAGATCTTGAGTGTATAGTTTATATAACACCGACTTAGGGCAGTTACATACCTAACGATAATTAGTGACAATTAACATAGATTCTAGCCAATAATGGATTGTTAATGCCAATTAGCTGCTCATTATCAATCAAGTTAAGCAAGTAACTGGCAGCATAGGAGCCAACTTTTCAAAATGATTGGGGGTGCTGAAATTTTTTTTTACAGGTGGTGCATTCCCCCCCTCCCCTCCCATTCCCCTGTCCCCCTCATCCCCCTCCCTCTGAGTTTCAAGCCCCCCGCTCCCTCCTCCCCTCCCAATTCCAGGCCCCCTCCTCTTTCCCCTCCCCCCACCCTCCCAGTTCCAGGCCCCCACTCCCTCCCTCCCTGTTCCAGGCCTCCTCCTCCCCTTCCCTCCTTCGAGTTCCAGGGCCCCTCCCTCCGAGTTCCAGGGTCCCTCCTCCCTCCAGGGTCCCTTTGAGTTCCAGGGCCCCCCTCCCTCCCTCCAAATTCCAGGCCCCTCCCTCCTCCAAATTTTAAAAGTCATCTTACCTCGTCGGGGTTACGGCGGCAGCAGCAGTGAAAAGAGTGCAGGCTCGGCACTTCAGCCTTCCATTCTCTCAGCTCTGGTCCCACCCTTGCGGAAACAGGAATGAGGAACTCGGAGGGACCCTGGAACTCAGAGGGAAGAGGGAGGGAGGGGGTGGGCCTGGAACTCAGGGGAGGGAGGGGCTTTTAAAATTATGGGCTGGTGAAGGGAACTTTCGTGGGTGAAATATTGGGGGTGCTCGAGCACCCACAGCACCCACGCAATCGGCGCCTATGACTGACAGTGTTCTATAACTTGCATACAAGTTTGCACATTAAGGGCCAGATTCTATATAAGGCACTTAAAAAATCTGCGTTATAAACATTTCTGCCTGTCGCGTTCTCGAGGACCTTGGCATACTGTCAGGCTTCTTCCCCGGGAGCACTGGGTTTGTGAGTCCTTGGACCATACCATGGAGCGGCGGTGGTAGGCAAGGTCACCTTCAAGGTAGGATGGCAAGATTGGACTGGAACCCGGACTGGAGTTCAGCACAGGAATAACAGGACTGGAACCCACTGGACTGGAACACACTGGAGCGGAGCCCACTGGACTGGAACCCATGGGACCGGAACCCGCTGGACAGGAACACACTGGATCTAGGCTTCACCTACGCTTAGCCACCGTTCCCTGAGGGTTGAGCCCTCAGGTTCGGGCAGGCAGGGCTTACAGGAAAACCGGAACTGGAACTAGTAGGCAGGAACAACAGGAGTCAGGATACAGAAGTGCCCCCAGGCACCTAGGCGAAAGCAAGGCAGACAGGCAGGGAAAGTCTGGGTTCCGGCAAAGTCAGGTCTGACCGCGGCAGAGAATATCTGGGTCCAGGCAGTAGTCTGGTCAGACAGGGCAGAGAGTAGACAGATTCAGGCAATGGTCAGGTCAAGGAGCAAGACTATGGCTGGAGCTCCAGTAACAAGGAGTACTGGCAACAGACAGGACTAGGGCTGAAGCTCCAGAAGCAAAAGAAAACACACACGGGAAAACCAGAAAGCTAAACACAAGAAGACTAGTAAAGCTGTACAAGCTAACAGGAAAGCTATGCCCAAGCTAACCAGTCACAAGCTAGAAACTCACACTAAGCAAAACACAGGAGAACTAGGGAAGCTGTACACAAGCTAACAAGCGAAGCTGTGCCCAAGCTGTCGTGTTCTCGAGGACCTTGGCATTCTGTCAGGCTTCTTCCCCGGGAACCCTGGGTACGTGAGTCCTTGGACCACGGCCGAGGAGCAGCAGTGGCAGGCAAGATACCTTCGGAGCAGAGAAGAGACAAGGCTGGACTGGAACCCCGGACTGGAGCCCTGCACTGGAACACTCGGGACTGGAACGCACCGGACGGAACACACTGGAGTAGGCTTCACCTACGCTTAGCTGCCTTTCCCCGAGGGTTGAGCCCTCAGGTTCGAGCAGCCGGTAGGGCTTACAGGAAAACCAGAACTGGAACCAGCAACAGCTAAGTCAGGATCCAGCGGTGCTCCCAGGTACCTAGGCTAAAGCAAGGCAGACAGGCAGGGAAGAGGACACAGGAGCTACTACAAGCTAAGCTCAAGGGAATGGGAATGACAGCTACGCTTGCCAGAGGAAGGGTTAGACTGGAGCTACAGTAGCTAACAGATAGAAAGGAGAGAAATGGCTGCAGCATCAGCCGCTCACCAACCTCAGATAGGGAGCAGCACCACTGCATAGGGATAACAGAAAGGCTAGAAGCCCACAGAGAATAATAAACACAGAAAGGCTGAAAGCCTGCAGGTCAGAGAGATACACCCAGAAAGGCTAGAAGCCCACAGAAAGGCTGGAAACCCCCAGGCCGCAGTAATACACCCAGAAGGCCTGGAAGCCCACAGGTAAAAGGGATATACGCAGATAGACTGGAGGCCCTCAGAGCAATGGGCACAGAAGGGATGGAAGCCCACAGAGCAATAGACACAGAAGGGCTGAAAGCCCACAGAGCAATAAACACAGAAGGGCCAGAAGGCCCACAGAGCAATAAACACAGAAGGGCCAGAAGGCAAGGCCCACAGGTGATAGTAACTCGCAAAGCAGAAGGGCTGGAAGCCCACAAGAAAAGACAAGGAAAGCTAACTGTGCAAACACACACTAACCTCGGGACCTAAGGCACTGCGGAGGCATTGGCAATGCAAAGGCCGAATGCCAGCAAGCACTTCCTTATGAAGGCTCTCACTGATAGGTCACCAGCAGCAGGACAGAAGCAGGAAGACCTTGACCCCAAAGAGAGGCTTGACACACATAGGAAGTGAGCCCACAGGAAAGACAAGCAGGAGCCATCTTGGAAGCTGGCATAGAGCTGGTGGCAGCCATCTTAGAGGCATAGCACACACAGGTGAGGTCTAGTGAAGCAATCAGCTCACAGAGCCAGAGACAAGACTAACACAAAGACAGACAGAAGCCAGCAGAGCTGCTGACCCCAGAAAGAAGGTAAGGCTGAGGGTGGTCACGGCCACAGACGTGACACAAGCTAACTAGTCATAGCTAGAAACTCACACTAAGCAAACACAGGAGAACTAGTAAAGCTGTACACAGGCTAACAAGCAAAGCTGTGCCCAAGCTAACTAGTCATAATCTAGGAACTCACACTGAACTGGACAATGTAGCAGTGCACAGAGCACTCTAACATACCAGGGACCTTAGACAAGGCAAAGGCTGCAGTCTCTAAGTGCTTAATAAAGCCCTTCAACACCAGAGGCGCAGCTGCAGCAATCTCTACTATGGAGGCTGTTCAGGCACAAACCACAGAGCAGGCAGAAAGCACAGTGAAACACAGAGGGGCTTCCCACACCCAGGTGTAGTGTAGTGAAGCAATTAGAGTCATGCAGGAAGCAGCCAGCACACAAAGAGAGAGAGAGAGCTAACCCAGGCAACACAGGTGCAGTATAGTGAAGCAATTAGTGTCATGCTGCTGGATGCAGCCAACACAGAGAGCCAGAGCTAGCTCAGAAAGGACAGACAGAAGAAACAGGAGCCAGCTAGGAAGCTGACCCCCAGGAACAAGGTAAGTCTGAGGGTGGTCACGGCCACAGACGTGACACTGCCTAAGCATATTCTATAAGTGGCACCTAGATTTAGATGCGGTATATAGACTATGCTAAATTTATATCCCAGTCCCTAAAACTACATGCCTCCATTAACACCAATGAAAATATGGCATAGATTTACACACACTGGGCCATATTCTATAACTGCGCACATAAATTTTGGCATGACCATTTCCCTGCCCATAGCCATGCCCCTTTTGAATTTAGGTGAAGTTCATTACAGAATACACTTATCAAGTTGTGCACGTAAAATTCTTATTTTCACCAATTAGTGCTTATTATTGCTTGTTAAATGCTGTTATCAATGCTGATTAGCTTGTTAAGGGGTCCTTTTACTAAGGTGTGCTGAAAAGTGGCCTGCGCTGGTGTAGACACGTGTATTGGGTGCCTGCAGGTCCATTTTTCAGTGTGCATGCAAAAAAAGCCTTTTTTTGGCCGAAAATTGATGTGTGGCAAAATGAAAATTGGCGCGCATCCATTTTGGGCCTGAGACCTTACCACCACCCATTTGCTTAGCAGTAAGGTCTCACGCATTAACCGGGCACTAATTGTCAGCATGTGTACAATGCCAATTACTGCCTGGTTAGCACTGCACACCAGAAATCTTCCAGCACGCATAGTGGGCGCACGCAAAAAATGAAATTACCGCCCGGGCCTGGTTGGTAGTTCTGATTTTACACATGTTGGGCGCACATAGGCACCTACATGGCTTATTAAAAGGGCCCCTAAGCCAATTAAGTTACGTGTGCTGTTATAGAATATGCCTGGATTTTGGCGTGGATCTTTAGGCGCGCTATATAGAATCCAGGGGGTAAGCATATAGCTGTGCATGCAAGTTTACAGGAATAGGGAAAACAAAACATAGTAACATTGTAACATAGTAGATGACGGCAGAAAAAGACCTGCATGGTCCAACCAGTCTGCCCAACAAGATAAACTCATATGTGTATACCTTACCTTGATTTGTACCTGCCTTTTTCAGGGCACAGACCGTACAAGTCTGCCCAGCAGTATTTCCCGCCTCCCAACCACCAGTCCCGCCTCCCATCTCCGGCTCTGGCACAGACCGTATAAGTCTGCCCTCCACTATCCTCGCCTCCCAACTACCAACCTCTCTTCCCCCACCTGCTCCGCCGCCCAATTTTGGCTAAGCTTCTGAGGATCCATTCCTACTGCAGGATTCCTTTATGCACATCCCACGCATGTTTGAATTCCGTTACCGTTTCATCTCCACCACCTCCGCGGGAGGGCATTCCAAGCATCCACCACCCTCTCCGTGAAAAAATACTTCCTGACATCTGTTTTGAGTGCCCCCCTTCAATCTCATTTCATGTCCTCTTGTTCTACCGCCTTCCCATCTCCGGAAAAGATTTGTTTGCGGATTAATACCTTTCAAGTATTTGAACGTCTGTATATCAACCTGTTCCTCCTTTCCTCCAGGGTATACATGTTCAGGTCAGCAAGTCTCTGTCATACGTCTTGGAATGCAAATCCCATACCATTCTCGTAGCTTCTTTGCACTGCTTCCATTTTTTAACATCCTTCGCAAGGTACGGCCTCCAAAACTGCCACATACTAAGGTGGGGCCTCACCAAACTTGTACAGGG